>NC_056748.1:554737379-555037379 GCF_019279795.1 Protopterus annectens
ATTGTGAATAATCCCTAAACCACTTCAATTTATTGGCTTGCTATTAGCCAAGTGGATCGACATATTGGTGGGTGCCATTAAAAATTAAAAGAAAGCAGAGAGCAGTATGGCACCCAGACAGCCAGGGAAACCCTAGGCAAATAATAATAATATGGTTTGAATCACACAAGAAGAAAGAAACCTTTTTTGTCAATGTGAATGTATGGGTAAGCAAGAGAGTTCATAGAGCAGGACTTCTCCACTGAAACTAGGAGAAAACAAGCATAAAGATATAGGTTCATAGGTTCATAGGTTGATACTAGGCTATCTGCCCTAGGGCAATTATAAGCCTAGCCAGACTGTGTTTGGCTTTCGCCACCCTTTTAGATTAGTTGACTGTGCCTCTGTATAGTAGGTCACAGAAGGTAGCCTTTTTAAGGGCTATAAAAGTGAAGCTCCAGTACCCTGCAATATGTAAGCTCTTCTTACCAAAGGGAACAAAATAACAGATGACCCTAAGGAGTTGCTCAACTGGCTGGAAGGCAGAAGGCTAGCAACAGCAGAGTCAGATGACCTGGCACAGGTTTCCCAGCAGGGGCAGATGATAAATCCAAAGTAAGGAGAGGTAGAAGCTAGAACTGAGCACACAGGGAGACTGTTTCCCTTATTTAAAAATAGTTACTGATACAAGCTCAGGAAGCAGCATAGAAGTAGTGACACATGTTTCTAGAAAGCTAGAACAAAAATATAGGCACTGTACAAGGGGAAAAGAAAATTTTGTGAAAGTTTTCGCTAATAAAAACATTGAGAAGAAAGTAGTGAGAAAAACACTAAGCTAAACATGCACGGCAAGGGTAGCATAACTTAGGACAGGCTAAGCCATTGGCTTATGTGAGGGGTTGCAAGTTAATGTTGGGATGACACTGATGACTGTTTTGGGTAACTGGCTTCACAGAAGTATGAACTTAGAGCCTGAGAGAAATAATAAATAATTTGGATAAGTAACTAATAATTTTTAGTATGGACAAAAATATATCAGACAAAGCCACAAGACACAGGAGGACAAATGATACAGCTAACCCTGAGGATTCATAGCTACATGCAAGAAAAGTCTGGGGTTGGAGCTGTGGGGCCTAACTTAGGCATATTTAGCCAACACATTGGAAGGATTTAACCCACATAATGGAAAGATAAACAGCCAAATGTACATAAACGTCTGTAAGTGTTTTTGTGTGGTTTAAATGTTAATAATTTTTAAATCTGCTTGTATGATGGACATCAAAATATTGTTAGATACACAAAGGTTCATGGAATTACAGCAACTGGAGATCTGACAATTGCATATACTATTTTTTATGTGCAGGGAGAAGATGATATTAATGTGCAGGGTACCAAGAGTAGGAAAGGATGAGTATGTATGGAACTGGAAGTGGCATTAAAAAAACGAGACCAGAGTACATCCACATATAGTTACATGGAGAGTACCACCATAATGAGCTGGAATATTAACAGTTTAATGAACCCTACTAAGCAAGAAAAAATCATGGCAGTACTACAAAGAGAAACAGCAGATGATATGACACTAACTGAAACCCACTTAACCCAAGAACAGCATCTGAAGCTAGAAAGAAGAGACTTTGTCCTGGGGACAGGTTCCGTATATAGGAGAGTCAGACATCAGGGAACAGCCTTATTAATGAAGAAGCAATTCCCTTTTTATGTAACAGTAAAATCAGAAGACAGAAAAAGGAGATATGTGAGAGTAAAAGGCACTATCAATGGACAAGTCATGATGATAAGTGCTCTTTATATACCATATAGAGTTTGGTATAAGGAAGTTAGGTGGATTACAGCACACCCTATGCAGTTTTATGAAGTATAACAGCTAAACACAGGAACCAAAGACTCTTCTGTAGAAAATGTAAAAAAATAAAAATGTAAATAATATGAGAAAAATGTAAAAAATATCCAAGCAAACAGCAGCAGGGTCACCACGACAAAACGCATAATCCTGTTACTAATAAATTATTTTATGCGTTTTGTCATGGTGACCCTGCTGCTGTTTGCTTGGATAGTTTTATGAAGTAGACCTTATAATTACTGGAGACTGGAATTAAATTCATAATGAAGGCAAACGGATACATGAGGAGCACACTACAAGACTTAGGTATGGTAGATGTTTGGGAGATAAGAAATACGGATAGGGAAAAACAGGGATTTACATTTTATTTGAGTAGGCACAGCACACAGTATTGCAAAGATAGAGGTTACATATCAGCAGAATGTGAGAATCAACACCAGCAAACAGAGGTAAGACCATTACTCTTCTCTGACCACACCCCTTTAGAAGAGCTATTTAGGAGTAAGTCAAATTAAGGCGAAAATACTGCAGGTTTCCAGTACTTGAATTATTAAAAAAGATAAATATAGACAGTGGCTTTTGAGAGTTATGCAGAATAAACTGTCCCAGTATGGCAAGATAACAATAGAAGGGTGGGAGAAATAGAAACAAGAATTCAGAAATGAGATGCAATATATAGAAAAATCAGAGAGATTTGCAGGAGATGTATAAAGCAACAGGGGTATAAGGAAGTTAAGAATCTACATTTAAAGGGAAAAGAGGAAGATCAAGAAACAAGATCTGCAGTAAAAAATATAGGAGGCAAAGGAAAAGAGAATATTAATGAGAATGGGCCTTATAAAATAGTTCATTTGTCCAACACGCCATAAAACATTAAAACCTTAGCAGCGAGACTAAGACAACAATAACATAGCCGAACAATATATCAGTTATGAGATCCTCAGCAGGAGAATGAGGTAAGCCAGACAATAGAAACCTTGAGTTATATTATTTGGAACAAGTACAAAGGATAGATAGAGAAACAATTCTTGCCTTTTTAAAACAGATAACGTTAAAGAATTGATAGAAGAGGATGCAACAGGATTATTAAGGGAAATAAATAAGAAATAAGAGAATTACTAGAGAAGATGTCTAAGAGGAAGTCCCCAGGATCTGATGGTCTAGGGGATGAAATAATAATGGTATGACAGGAACTGTTTAATTTGGTTCTACAAACATTGCGCCCAACAGATAGAGGACAGCAGTGATTTCATAATTTTGTAAGGATTGGAAAGACCCAAAGCAACCCTTATCTTACCACCCCATTTCAGTCTTAAACATGATTATAAATTATTAATGGCAATTATGGTTGCAAGTAACAAAACACAAAACAGCCACCAAATCTCTCAAACTCACTGGTCCTGTATAAAATAAATATCCAAGATTCCAATAAGAGCAGCAGGACTCAGAGACAACTGTAGGATACAGTACACAAGTTTAATAAACACAAGCGCTCATCTTGCTTCAAAAAGTAGGGTTTAGCTTTAGAGTCTCTTAATCTACTGACCTCTTTCATGCTGGTCTCAATTTCTTCTATATTGTACCGTCTATCTTTAATTCTCAGCTCACTTTTTCAACCTGGCAGAAATCTTCATCTAGGACATTCAGCCTTGAGGCCCTATTTTAAAGAAAGATGATCTTGGGAAGGCATGTATAAAGAGTAATCAGGCCAGTGGAAAGGTCAGAGTACCTTTTTACTATTCTAGTGATGTGCTGGTATACATGAATATAGTGAGGAAACACTGGGACATACTGAAGACAGATAAAGGCATCAGAGAGTTGATAGATGAAAACCCTAGTTTCTCTTTAAAGAATTATAAATCATTAAAAAGACAGTTATGTTATCCTAAACTACATAAAAAACAGGAGACTGTGAAGCCTAATATAATTAAGGGGACTAAAGACTGTGGCAGATGTTTATACTCTAAGTATATAGACAGCAGTTTGAAATTTGAGCACCCAGATCAAAAGAAGACATATGAATTCAAAGTTTCAGCCACATTTGACAGCGAACATATTGTTTATTTAGCTTATTGTATTGAATGTTATACATTCTATGTTGGGAAGACTGACAGATCCCTTAAAGAAAGAATACGTGAGCATTTATATGCCATCAATAAGAAAAATAGGGTTAATGCATTAGCGAAACATGTCATCAATACTGATCTTAAACATAGCTTTAAACTTTTAGCTATAGGGAGAACCTATGAAAATATTAGGGGGGGGGGTGACCTAAGCAATGTTACAGAAGAAATGGAAGCTAAATGGATAGTGAGACTGAGAGCTGATATGGGCCATGGGCTGAATGAACATGTCCCCTTATGGCCCAAGTTGAAATCTAGGCAACTTTTTAGATGATTCAAAGTTTGATTAGATGAATGTTTTATTTTTGTTTTTATTGTATATTTTGCATATATTTTTGTATATGCAATATGTGCATTGAATGTTGATATATATTAACTAATTTGTAGTTTAAATAGGTAGTGACTACTTTAAATGTAAAATAGTAATTAATTTTTATGTCATGTGGCCTGGGTGAGGTGTGTATAAATGAAGGGGTTAGAATTGATTTTATTTTATTGACATCTGATGAAATGGAGTTGTCCACGAAAGCACTTGTGTTTATTAAACCTGTGTACTGGAGCCTATAGTTGTCTCAGAGTCCTGCTGTTTATATTGGAATTACGGTAGCAAGATTGAATAGGGTGCTATCCAATGTTATCTCACTAGACCAAATATATTTTTTAGGGGAGGAGGCATACATCTGACAATCTGATAAGGATTATCATGATAATCCAAGAAGATAGTCAAGGAGCAATTCAGTAGGCTTAATGGGACTGGATGCTAAGTCCTTGAGGGGGTGGAATGGGACTACTTATTCATTGTAAAGAAAGAAATGAATTTCTCACTGGAATGGCTAAAGTTAATAAGAAAGAGATATAGGAGATCTACAGCTAGAGTTAAAGTAAGGGCATATCTGTTAAATAAAATTTGTAACATGCAGGGAATGAGGCAGGGCTGCTCCCTGTCTCCTGCCGTATAAGACATATATCTAGTGCTACTAGCAGAAAGCATTACATTATCACCCATTCAGAGATATATATTTGGGGACATTTGGAGTTAAAGATCTCCCTAATTGCAGATGATATCTTTATAACCATGACTCCGGCAAAGGAGGATATACCCATTCTATGGAAATAGTAGGGGCCTTTAACAAGATATCAGGTGCAGACTTAACAAAAAATGCAGGCCCTATATATTAATTTGGAAGATGTAGGAGATCTAAGAGTGCAATGACCAGTAGTACGGAGAATGAGTGAAATAAAATATTTGGGAGTGAAGACTTCTCAGAGATAACAGAGAATTGGGTAGGTGAATATTTTAGTCAAAATAAATGAAAACATACATAGGAACCTATAAAAATGTAAGTGGTTAAACCTGGAACTGGACTAAGTGTATTATACTGGCATATTGTGTCCCAAATATTATAGTTTGCACAATCTTTCTGGTGGTCATTAGAGTACAAGGAAATAGGAAACATGGAGAGATGTATGAGAGTTGCTTTGGCGGAACAGAAGACCAAGGGTAGCATAGGATAAAATGAAGGATATGGGGGGGGGGGTTTGGGAATACCAGATATTAAGCAATACAAATAAGTAACAAAGTTTATACACTATTTTACATTTCAAAGTAGGGATTATCAAGCTAGGTGAAAAGATGATTATTGAAAAGGACTTGGAAGTAGGTTTGGATAACATTTTAAATATGGGGGTAAAAGAGAAAAAGTTCCCTACTGCAGGACTTGGAGGTCAGAATTTCTAAAATATCTAAAGAATTGGAAACATGATGTGCTCCCAATAGGTGTGGCAAAAAAGGAAAAGAGACTGCAAACTGAAGGGTGGCACAGGTCAAGAAATACCTTGGAGATGAAATGCTGACACCAACTAATAAAGCAAGGGAACATAATTAGATGTTAGCAAATGAGGGAGAAATATGGAGTGCCTCTAGGTAATACATTTTCTTATGAAGTATTAAAAAGACAAATAAAGAATACACATAATTTAAGTACATACAAATATTAAAAGTGATGCCATCCGATGTCCACAAACTGTATTTTCCCATCTAATGTCTACATACAGATAGCATCAGACAGAGACAGCCCAAAAGCACACGACTCACAACTGTAGTGATATCAAGGTAAGTGTGAAACCCATAGTATATGAACAAATGTGTAAGAAGATAACCTACCAGCATACTGTCAGTCTTGTACTATTCACTCTGTGCATCAGACATATATGCAACCATAAGTTAAATCCAAATGAACAAATCCATGGCACATTCATCATCATTTTCACAAGGTTGGGGGGGTGCAGCAGGCCAAGGTGTGTGTGTGTGTGTGTGTGTGTGTGTGTGTGTGTGTGTGTGTGTGTGTGTGTGTGTGTGTGTGTGTATGTATGTGTGAAAAATACCCCAGTTAAGTGGGGGGCAGCAAGTTGGTTAACTCATTCAGGCTTAAACCCTGTACCTTCAATAGAGGACCCTAGAGCCTGAATCTTCTATACCAGCTGCCAAACTGTCACCAGTAAGTGCATTTCAAGGACTGCTGAGTTTCAGTGCATTTGCAAAGACTGTTGAGCTTCTGTGTATTTTCACGGAATTTTGAGTTTCTGTGCATTTTCAATGAATGTGGACTTTCTCTGGATTTTCAAGGAATGCAGAGTTTCAAGGGAAGAGAAGTTTACTGCTGCTCATGCTAAGTCTGTTTTCAATGTATAACTGTTTTGTTTAGCAAATGTCCATCATCAGTGTTTGTGCTATAATTAAAAGCAGTACTAGCAGCACAACAGGTAGCTCTACTCCCATGCCATGTACATAGAGTGCAGATATTGCAATGCCTCCTTTAAGGGGTTATAGGGATGTTAGACTCCTGAGTGTGTCCTCCATTGGATAAGATGCCTAGTAACTATAAACCTGTTGCTGGTTTGATAGCCATTCTCTATTGCAATATTACCAGCTTACATTTCTTTAATGTAACAAGGACAGTTTATTCTTCAAGGGCAGCAGGCACTGAATTTGTACTTAAAACACTGAAATGTAAAGTTATTTGTCAGCAGCAACCTTTTCATTAGTTATGTCATTAATGTGGAATTATTACTTCTGCAGAGACTGTGTACATTGACTGATACTGGCGAACTGTAATAGAAGCTTGAGTGACTTTTTTTGGTTGAAATGTTCTGTAATGGGTAATTCTGGTGTTACTGATTCATACGTTTTGATTCACTGCTTACTGGAAAAATGTTTGAACCTACAAATTCAAAACATGGGTGTTGTATTCTACAAAGAAGAACATTTAATACAATCAGGATGGTGTATCAAAGAACGCATACATGTATGCATGGTCCAAAAAATGTGTGCAAGGGGCCTATGGTTTGAAAACAGCCCAAAGATAAACTTAATCTGCTACTGGCCAGATGCATTTTCTTTGGATGTGAGTGTGACGTCCACTCTGGGCCAGTAATCAAGGAGCCTGAATCCTCACCACTAGCACTGGAGAGGGACTTTAACTTGGAATATTATTTCCAGATGCAGAGCTCTCTGCATCAAGCACAGTTTCCCTTAAGAGCACTCGGGGAACAAGCTGAGCTGGGGGCTGGTTCCTCTCTTTCTCTTCAGACCCCCAACAAGGCTCCCCCACTGGTACAGCTTAGAGTTGAGTCCTTACCTGGGGTTCCAAGCTAAGTCCTCACACACCCTCTCTGTGAAACCAGTGTTTTATGATCCTGCTCTAAGCAGCTGACACACACACTCTTTGTGATTTGATTTACACACACACACACACACACACACACACACACACACACACACACACACACACACACACACACACACACACACACACACACACACACACACACACACACACACACACACACACACACACACACACACACACACACACAAAGGCTGGCAAGGATTCACCTGCTATGCCCCCTTCTGCCCATACTATAAGGTAGTTATCACTGCCACCAGAACCCCTGCCAGCTACTTTAAGGCTCTTACAAGAGTACCCAATTATACTGAGTGAAATTAATATTAATACAAATGGTAATGTTGACCAAACAGCCAGGCTTCACGAATAGTCACAGTTACCATCAAATACATTTATGAAAATACTCTTAAAGCTTAAATATTTTCTAAAAAGAACCAGCCACAACAAAAAGTTTAAATATATGTTATAATAAATAATAAAAGAGAAAGAAATAATACCTATTTACAGTAAACACCACAGTTTCAGCCACAGGGAACATTGAAAATAACAACTGAAAAGAGTCACACAGTTACAGAAAAACACTACTTAGCTAGTCTCACTGTCTATTCCTGATTGACTAAAAGAATTACTGTCCCTACATACTGAATAGAGCAAGGCAAAATAATGCGGGTGAAGGTCTCTCTAGTCGGGTTTCCAAGAACAGACTGCCGCTGAGACTTCAGTCGTCTCTAGTATAAAACATCAGTTCTGTACAAAATGACATCACATACATCTGGTCATTTGACTTCTGGTTCCTTTACTATCACAAAAACTTGAAGCTGTCAGGATTTTAGCACCTATGTGTTAACAATACACACATACACACACACACACACACACACACACACACACACACACACACACACACACACACACACACACACACACAAGCATTGCTTGGATGTGGTGCAGCTGCTGGAAGTTATAAAACCTTAAAACCATTCCGCTCTTCCTACAGGAGCTACAACATACTCTCTACCACAGACATTGCATCTCTGGCTCCATTCAAAACTGTGAGATAACATCTTTATGGCTTAACTCATAAAGTCATTTGATTTCAAGAATATTTTTCAAAGTTAGGTAGATTAACTTCTTATTTTCCAGTATATGCTGTTAAAACATATACATTTAATTCAGGTGCAATAGTACATGTACATTTCTTTTCCTCCCAGGAGGGCACACTGTTAATACATTTTAATACAAGCAAACCTCACAAATACATTTTGTACAAATCAGTTTGGTATACAAATGACATATAATTATTTACAAAAGTCTAGCTAGCTGTGCTGGAATATGTGACACATTCACTGTCCTACTTCTCATGCCATGGCTGGCAGTACCTCCTGTTGTCAACCCCCCCCCCCCCTTTGAAGACTCAAGCTAGTTTTTCAAGTGCTCCTTGAGAAATGTTGCTTGATAGGAATGAGCCTATCTGGGAATACGTTACTCCATACCTTGTCTTGAGATCCCAGCTGCCTTGGCATTTCTGACCCCACTACAGTGCTGCAATGGTATATCATATGCCTGCAACCCTAGGCTCTACCATTGTAACTTGCCATTTTTCTGGCTGGCTCTAGCCATAGATTACCCTCAGATTCCTCCTGCCTCCTACTGCAAATACTTAGCACAAGGTTCTCCCTGTCATGGTAAGATTTCATCATGTTACTATGGTACAATTTGTGCCCCTGCCTCCTGCCTAGCAGTTCTACAATGTAGTTAACATCATTGACCTTCCTTACCATTTTAAGGGTCCCTCTCAAGCTGCATGCAATTTATTTTGAGTGACATGAATGAAAACCATAACTGTTGCCCTACAGCATACTCTATGGCTCAAGGACTCCTATCATACCAGACCTTTTTCTGCTGTTGGGCTCTTGCCAGGTTCACCTGGGCAAAGCCCATGAGCTCCCTGAGCCTTGTTCTGAGGTTTAGAACATATGCCACAACAGATGTCTTGTAGGATTCGCACTCACTCTCCCACTAATTACAAATCAATTCTAAAGGTCCCCTCACACTATGCCCTTAAAGCAACTCAAAGGGAGAAAAACTTGTGGATTACTGGGATACCTCTCTGTAAGCAAACAGTAGATGGGGCAAACATTTGTCCCACTCTCTCTTAAACTAGTCTTCAAAAGCCCATAGCATGGACTTTAGTGCAGAGTTTAACCTCTACACAAGGCCATTAGTCTGGGGATGGTATGGGGTGGTCTTTTGGTGCTTCACCCCACAGAGTGTCAGTCAGTATTTCTCTCAGGATGCCTACCCTGCTGAAAACCTCTAACAAAGCATTTGCCACCTTCTCTGCCTCAATGCAGGACAGAACCACTGCCTCAGAGTATCTAGTAGCCTAATCTACTACTACCAGGATATCCTTCTTCCCTGTGAAGCATGGGGTAATCAGAGGTCCTACAATATCCATAGCTACCCTCTAAAATAACTCCTTGATCACAGTCAAAGGCATCAAATGATCTTTGACCTTGTCTTCTGCCTTGCCTACTTTTTGGGACTGCTCACAGGTCCTGCAGTACCCTGTTAAATCCCTTACAATCTGAGGCCAATAAAAGTTCTGCATAATACATCTCTTGGTATGCTTTTATGCCCATATAACCTGCAAAAGGAATGTCATGGGCTATGGCTAGAAGTGCCAGAAATAGGCTCTAGACACTTCCAACTGCTGTATTACCCCACCCATTAGCCCTCCCTCAGGGGTTCACTCTCTATACAGTAACCCTTTGTTCCAGTATACAGATTTCCTTTTCCCTTGAGAATCAGGTGCTCCCCAGCTACCTCCTTCAAGCCTCTTAGTTTAGGGTCTGAGAGCTGAGCCTGTCTCAGCTCTACTTTTGTGACTCTTACCAGCTCTCCTTCCACAGGATGTCTGGTATCCTCTGACAGCAGTGCCTCACAGTCAGCCTGGGTACTACCACTCACCTCTGCCCTTGCAATCACTTTGTCCAAGGGAACATCAGTACCAACCAGCAGCTGTGGCTCACCTTCAGGATCACTGTTACAGGGCAGCTCCCTCCCTGAAATAGCCACACCATCAGCCCTAGGTTCATGTATGGTGCCTGTCTGGGTCTCCCCCAGGCTACCAGACTCATGTGCCTGTCTCCAAGCTTGACTGCATGTAACTGCATGAATACAAGGTGCTGCATTATCAAAATATTTCCCTATCAAGACAGCTGCAGGAATTTCCTCAAACATGCCTACTTGCTTTCTTCCTTTCTCACACTTTCAGTCAAGGTGAACCCTGGCCAAAGACATTTGGAATGGAGTCCCTCCAATATAACTGGAGTGGACTGCCCAAACAAGTACTGTTCCTCTTTAACTACTGCAGACTTCACAATGGTAATGCCAGAGGCTGTGTCTCTCTTAGAATTGGTCTGTTTTCCATCCAGTAAGATAGGATATAACCTCTTCTGATTGTTTGATACTCCTGTTTTCTCTAGAAAACTTACCAGTGGCATACTGTTATTCCCAATTGCTGGATCTCCCAACTTTTTACCCCAACTTGCCTCCATGAACATCTATATGCTGCATGGCTCCACTCGTTACATTTAAAACATTTAACCCTTGATTCTGGCTGCATACCTGAACTTGTGGCTTCCCCTGTTTCTGGCAGACTCTGTTTGGGTGGTTTAGGCTGCCCACCATATGTTCCCTTATATCCGTGTGCAGCAATGGATATCCCTTTCCTGTGCAGCGATGCC
The DNA here is from genome assembly GCF_019279795.1 of Protopterus annectens. Classification (NCBI taxonomy): domain Eukaryota; kingdom Metazoa; phylum Chordata; order Ceratodontiformes; family Protopteridae; genus Protopterus; species Protopterus annectens. The sequence goes on from NC_056748.1 coordinate 554,748,778, forward strand.
CTGCTTGCTAAGTAGAGATCCCCTTTCTTCACCAGCTCATCTGCAGAGTTACATTCTTGGTCTGCCAACCAGATTCTCATGTTCTCAGGCAAAGTGCAAAGGGCTTGTTCCCTCACTAAAACATCTTCCAGCCCTTCAAAAGTGGTGACCTGACACCATCTCACCCATCTACAAAAATAAGTGCTTAACTCAGCAATATAATCACACACACACATTCATCTGCCTTGTGTCTATGCTCACCAAACGTTTTTCTGTAGGCAAGTGTTAACTTAAAACATTTGAATAAACATTTTTAACTGTATCATAGTTTAAGCAATTAGAATCAGACAATTTAGAAACAGCATTTACAGCTTTACCATGGAGTAAGGGGGTCAGGAACCATTCCCAGAGCCCTTGGTCAACATTATATGGTTTACATACTCATTCAAATATATGAATAAAGCAATCAAAATTAGCACCCTCTGTAAATTGTGGAAGAACTTTGCTGACCTTTATTGCTTCTGGGGTTTGGTTATTCCCCTCCCCAATACCCAAATGACCCTGATGAAGAGTCAGCTTCTCCCTTTCATGTTAACCCTGCTTCTCATTTTCTTCAGCCTCCAAATGCTGCAGTCTCTCTGCTGATTCTAATTTCATCTGTTTCTCTTTTTCTTCAGCCTCCAAACACCATAGTCTCTCTGCTGCTCTAATTCCAAATGTTTGGCCTCCAGTTTAAGTCTCTTTAACTCCAGATGGATTTTGAGTCCTCTGAGGAAAAGTTAAACTGTCCTGTTTCTGCAGGCTGCAAAAAGTTGGCATACACCAGTCCTTTGGCTTCGTGGACCTTGACCAACTGGTTCTTTGTCAGCTTGCCTTAATCCTCTGCTCACATTTTTGCCTGTTCTCCTTGACTAAACTAAACTAACAAAAATAAATCAATAAATGAATGAAACTGTTGTAATATGAAACTCTGAATGTTCACCATGTTGCTCCTGAAAGAATGCACACCTTTAGTGACAACTGCTTACAGGCTACAAAGGTTCAATATCCACACCACTCCACACCAATATGTGACATCCCCACTCTGGGCCAGTAATCAAGGAGCCTGAATCCTCACCACTGAGACTGTAGAGGGATGTTCACTTGTAATACAAATGGATACACTCAGGATTTCCAGATGCAGACATCTCTGCATCAAGCACAATTTCCCTTAAGAGCATCTAGGGAATATACTCAGTCTGGGGGTTGGTTCCTCTTTTTCTCTCCAGACCTGCAATAAGACTCCCCAATGGCACATCTTAGAGTTGAGCCCTTACCTGGGGTTCCAAGCTAAGTCTTCCCACACCCTCTCTGTAAAACCAGTGCTTTGAGTCCCTCCTACAAGCAGTTGATACATACACTCTTTGAGATTTTATTTGCACACACACACACACACACACACACACACACACACACACACACACACACACACCTGGGAAAAGTTGGCACAGATTTACCTGCTGTGCCCCCTTCTGCCCAGGCTATAAGGTAGTTATTGCTGCCACCAGAACCTCTGCCAGCTACTTTAAGGCTCTTATAAAGGTAACCAATTATACTGAGTGAAATTAATTTTAATACAAATGGTAATGCTGACCAAACAGCTAGGCTTTAGGAGTGGCCACTGTTATCACCAAATAAATATAAGCAAATCCTATCAAATCTTAAATATTTTTTGAAAAAGGACCAGCCACAATGAAAATTTTTAATATATTTTACAATAAATAAAAGAGCAAAACATACTAAATATCTATTTACAGTAAGCACCAGAGTTTCAGTCACAGGGGATATTGAAAATAACACAGCTGGAAAGAGTCACACAGTTACAGACAAAAACACACTACTTAGCTAGTCACATTATGTATTCCTGATTGACTAAAAGAATAACTGTTCCTACTTACTGAATAGAGCAGAGCAAGATAATAAGGGTGAGGGTCTTTCTAGTCAGTTTTCCAAGAACAGACTGCCTCTGAGACTTGAGTCTCCTCTAATATAAAACATTATTTCTGTACAGAATAATATGATATACACCTGGTCATCTAACTTCTGGTTTCCATACTATCACAAACACTAGAAGCTGGCAGGATTTTAGCACCTATTTGTTAATAATACACACACAAAAGCATTGTTCATGTGGTGCAGCTGCTGAAAGTCATAAAACCATAAAGCCATTCCACTCTTCCTACAGGAGCTGCAACCTATTCTCTAGCACAGCCTTTGTGTCTCTAGCTCCATTCAAAGCTGTGGGATACTATCTTTAGGGCATAACCCATAAAGTAATTTAATTTCAAGAATACTTTTCAAAGTCAGGTGGATTAACCTCTTCCCTTCTAGTATATGATGTTAAAACATACAGTTACAATAATACATGTACATTTCTTTCCCTTCCATCAGGGTGCACTGTTGATACATTTTAACACAATCAAACCTCACAAATACATTTTCAGCACAAGCATCTGTACAAACCAATTTGATATACAAATGACATCTAATGATTTACAAAATTACAGCTAGCTCTGCTGACATATATGACATCCACTGCCCTGCGTCTCTTGGCATGGTTGACAGTACCTCCTATCGTCACAGTGTGTTTCAACGCTGCTTCAAAGAATGTGAGTTTCAAGGGAAGAGAAGCTTACTGCTTATGCTAAGTCTGTTTTCACTGTAAGACTGTATTGTTTTGTTTAACAAATAGCGAGCAGTGTTTGTGTTACAAAATTTGAAATAAAAAGTTTTAAATATCTTTTATCACTGTAGAAGTTTAGAAAACAGTATGCACTCTGACAGGTTTGAATAGTGTTTATAGCAATTTGGGAGAAATAGCCAAGTAATAATACACTGGAATTTCTGGAGAGGTGTTGCCAGGGGGGCTGCTTTTGGGGGGGCTTGTTCCATCACTCTGCCTATGGCCTCACTTGACAATGATGCGGCTCTTGATGTAGGGGGTCAACATATGGTGTGGGCAGCTACACAATTGTATGCACATGCCCTAGGACTGCAGAGAGGAGAAATGACAACTGCTATCTGCTAATGGCTTGCAAGTGTTACTGACTGCTCTGACTACAGCAAGCAATACTGAAGTGATTGTTTTCTCTGATGTGTTTGCATCATGCAGAGTAGACTCACAATAAAAGGTGTAAGCATCATGACAGCTACAACAACAAAATGTGCTCTCTAAAGCTAAAAACACGGCTTCAATGGGGCCTGCCAATATACTAGGCTGCCTCTTAAGCAGCTTAAATCAGGAATTATCCGGCCCATTAGGATCTCTATTTAACCACAGCCTCTGGACTGTCTTTGTCCCGACAGAGTGGAGGACTGCAACATTTATCTCTTCATAAAGGGGGGACCATCTGCTGATCAGGGAAATTACATACCCATAAGTTTGACTAATCTTATATGTAAGGACATGGAAAGAATAATCATAGACCTGATAAATAACAACATAAGAAACCTCCAAACACTGGACCCAACCCACATGAGCTTTGTCAAGGGCAGGTCATGCCTACTGAACCTGATGGATTTCTTTGAGAAAGTCACTAAGGCCATGGAGGAGGGTAAAACAGTACATACCATCTACCTCATCCTGGCAAAGGTATTTACACAATTCCCCACTTAGGTATTATAAATAAAGTCACAAAACTGGGCATAAACCCTATGTTACCAGATGGATAGCCAAGTGGCTCACAGACAGGAAACATCGTTAAAGTCTGTGAATCCAGATGCAGCAAGCAGCCAGTTACTAGTGGTGTGCTACAGGGCTCAGTACTGGAACCACTTCTGTTCATAATATACTTCTCTGAAGTCAAGGTAAATGTGGAAAGTCTTTGGATGACGACGTTTGTCAATGACTGCAAGGTGGGAGAAATCAAAGCATCCCCAATGATGTAGATATCCTTCAGGAGGGTCTAGAGCAGATAAATGATTGGTGCCAGAACCATGGCCTAAAACTAAATGCAAAAGAATACATTATCATGCCCTTTCAGAAGTCAAATGCCCCTGCAAATTACAACATCAATAGCACACCCTCTTAGATTAGACTCAGAGGTGAGAAATTTAGGTACACAGATAGTAGCATGAAATTTGACTGCTATGTGTCCTCACTGTTGATTTAATCCTTTTATGTAGTACAACTTATGTAAAGGTATGGCATCCAGATCCAATGAAATTACAGTCATTTTGTACTCAACCCTCATTAGACCAATAATCAAGTACAGTGCTCCATTTGGCATGTACATTAGCTGGAGCAACCTAGGCACTTACATAGGTTCATAGGTTGGTACTAGGCTATCGGCCCTAGGGCCTATACAAGCCTATCCATAACAATTCCCTGGCTATTTCTTCCCACAGTATTTACTTCCCTGAACCCCTGTCTAGTAGGGTGACTGACGTGATCCCCAGTGAATTTCTTATCTCCCATCCAATCATCAAGGTTCCTTTTGAAGATGGCCAAAGAGGTGCTCTGCTTGACATGTATGGGCAGTCTATTCCAGAGTCTGGGGAGTCTCTGGGTCATGAACCTATCCCTCCAGCATGTTTTGTTCATTGTGATGACAAGGTTTAGATACCTGGAGCATGTGTCTCTGAAGGATTGGGATTTCTTTAAGTGTAGCATGTCCAACAGCTCTGGGTTTGACATGGCCTTGTATGTTAAGCAGAGATTGTCTCTGAGTAGACGATATGCAACAGAGTATAGGTGGAGTTTTTTTAGACGGTAAGCATAGGGCATCTACTTTAGGCCTGTGATTCTTTTAGTGAGGTATTTCTGCGGCCTTTCCAGTTTTTGCAGATGTCTTGAGTGGTACATACCAAACGGGGGATTCATATTCTATAATGGGTCTAATGAGGGATGAGTACAGTGGGACAATGACCTCCTTTTTTCTGGATGAAAAGCCCTTACTGATGAGGTGTGCCACATAGAAGGATTTCCTGACTGTTGTGGTGATGTGGTTATCGAAGGTGAGACCACTGTCCACCTGTGTCCCTAAGTCTCTTATCACACTTTCAGTGTTTAGTGTACTGCCACCTATGTGGTAATTCATGGGTACATGTTTTTTCCCAAAAGGGAACCTCTGGAGCAACCTCAGAGGCACCTCACAAACAAAATACAGGATTTTAACAGCATGAACTATGCAGACAGACTAAAAGACTTATCCCTTTACTCTGTCTCCCACTGACTGCTAAGGGATGACCTATACCTGACATACAAGGCACTCATGAATCCAACCATGATGAAGCTGCTGCACATTCGCAAGTCAAACAGCAGGAGGATCACTCAGTTTAGGGATCTAAACTTAGTCAGCGACTCAAACAAAACATGCTGGAGAAACAAATATGTGTCTCAGAGATTGCCCCTTCTTTGGAACAGGCTTTCTGTTCATATTAGCAGCACCCTTCCCTGGCCGTCTTTAAATACAGTTTGGATCAATAGATGAGCAATTGCAAATTCACACCTGGGGTAGTGCCTATGTCCCATATGGACAGGGGCAATCAATAATATACTCAATGCACAGGTACAAAACCATGTCATTCTCTTGCCCCTAATGGCCATATATACTCAATGCATAGGAACTATAGTCTAAGGATACTATCAGGTAACAAGCACATCCAGAAGGAAAAAGGATCAGAGGGAAGAGGGAGTGAGCAAATACTGAAACAGTGAAGAGAAGGACATGTATTGTTATGGTAAGTTACACAACTGTATTATGTCTTTCCATATCACTGTTGCAGTATTCTTTACAATAAAGAGAGTACAAAGCTCAGGAAGAAGACTGGGAGGAGGAAGGGCCAGCCAGATCCTTCGAGAGAGCCATGAAGAATGCCCTGGCAAAACCAGCTCTGGCCCTAGAAATCACATCCACCTTATACTGCTTGGTAAAAGCATGCACAGAAGTCTAGGTAACTGCATCATGAATAGAATTAGTATCCAAACCCTTGAAAAAAGCACCAGAAGATGCTACAGCCATAGTAGAATGAGCCATAACAGAAGAAGGAAAGTTTTTCCCATGAAAGGAATAACAAAAGGAAATGGTTTTAGATACCCAAGAAGAAATGGTTAGCTTGGAAACAGCCACACCTAAAGACCTAGGATGGAAGGAAACAAAAAGCTGCTCAGATTTATGAATGGCTTTAGTTTTATCCAAATAATCTTTGTTGTCTATATAAATCCAAAGTGTGAAGAGCCTTTTCACTAGCAGACTGTGGAGAAAGGAAAAAGTGGGTAAATGAATAGAATGATTAAGAGAAAAATCATTAACCACCTTGGGCATAAAAGAAGGATTACTACGAAGAGGCACCCTGTCCTTATGAAAAACTAAAAAAGGAGGAAGAGCCATAACAGCTTGCAGCTCAGACACCTGTCTGGAAGAGAGAAGGGCCAAATGAGCAGTCTTCCAAGAATAGTGCTGTAAGCAAGCTGAAGCAGCAGGCTCAAAAGGAGCCTGAGTCAAATTTTCTAAAACAAAATTAAGGTCTCAGGAAGGAGGAACAGACTTCCTGAGGGGCCTAATGTGAAGGACTCCCTTAAGAAACTGTTTGCCCTCAAATCTAGGAGCCAAAGGGGGAGTCAAAGGCAGACAAGCAGAAATAGCTGACAAGTGGGTCTTAACAGAAAATTATGCCAACCCAACATTGAACAACTCACACAAATAAGAGAGAACCAAAGGAAACATCCACAACAAATGGCTCCAGGTTACAAGAAAGACACCAGACAGAAAATCTCTTCCATTTGGACAAATAAGATTTTCTAGTAGTGGGCTTCCTGGTCTCCTGCAGGAACCAAAGCACATCCTCAGGAAAAAAAGGTATCTGAAGGGGATCAAAACCCTATAACCCACTGTGTCAGTTGAAGAGTGGGCAGGTGGGGATGGTTGAGAGACCCCGTGTCTTGTGTGATTAGGTTCGCCCTGTGAGGTAACTTGTAATGATTTCCCTTAGTTAAATGCAGAAGAAGAGGGAAGTCAATGCTGTCTGAGCCAAAAGGGAGTCAGCAGCAAGATTTTGGGACCATTCTGTTTTATCTTGAACAGGACCTTTGGAATAAGAGGAAGGGTGAAGAGAAGGCATAAAGAAACATCCCCTTCCAAGAAAAAGAGAGGGTGTCCACCTTTCAGACAAAGTCTGGTGTAAAAGAGAGGAAGTTGTCTGTTCAGAGAGAAGGCAAACAGATCTGCTTGAGGACTACCCTACTGATGGATAACAGCCAAAAATGGATTACCTTCAGTTGCTCGAACTGCCAAAATGCCAAATGTTATATGGCCAAGACCATATAACCTACATTTCAGAAGTTTGAAATTAAAATAAAAACAAAAAAAAGTTTTTTTTGTTATTTTTTGCCTCCTGCACCCATCATACCCCCTGCTAATTAAATATACCAACTCTGAGATCACACCGCATAATAGAAAACTGTGAATTTCCCATTCTGCAATGTACGGCGATCTCCATTCACTCTGTTCAAACTTCTGAAATATTGGTTATATGGTCTCGGCCATATAACGTTCAGCATTTTGGCAGTTTAATCAACTGAAGGTAATTCCCATAAATACATCCCTATGAAGCATCCATTCATGGGATTGTGATATGAACCTGCTCAGAGAATCTGCTACTTTGTTCTGCTCTGAGGGAATATAAACTGCCTGAAGCATCACCTGATACCGGACAGCTAGATCCCAAACCTGAACAGCTAGTCTGCATAGGAGATAAAGACCTTGTCCCCCTTGCTTGTTGATATACCACAACACTGTGGTATTGTCTGTGAGAATTCTGATGGGCCCTACAAGAAAAAGAAAATGAAAAGCCTGAAGAGTCAGAAGAGGTTTCATCTCTTTGACATTGATGTTGTCTTTCTTTTGGCACAGAGACCAAATGTCCTGCACTTTCAGAGTACCAAAGGATGCCCCCATCCCATGTCCAAGGCATCTGTGAAGAGTTCCTGAGAGGGGACTGGAGGTTCAAAGGAAGCCCTGGGTTGAGGGGCAACTGATGAATCCATCACTGAAGTTTCAGCTTGAGACATGGAAGAGGAGGGATGAGAAAATGTAAAGGATGAGAATGTTGAAGCCAAACTGAATTTACAAACCACTGGAGCTTTCTCAAATGAAGCTCGGCCAGAAGAAGCAGAGGAATGGTGGAGGCCACATAACCCAATGTCCTTGGAAACTCCCTAGCTGTAACTGAAGTGAAAGGAATAAGGGATTGAAAGAAAGCAATCATTGGTAAAGCCTTGGGAGGAGGCAGGGATGCCAGCATTGGAAGAGTCTGGGACCTGCACCCTAGGAAAACATGATCCTGAGGAGTCAGGAATGATTTTTGGAAATTTACAGTAAACACCAGGCTTTCTAGCAGACAAATAGCAAAGAGAAGATGCTACAGTAAGATCTCTGTAGAAGAGGCTTGAATGAACAGGTCATCAAGGTAAGGAAAGATAAGCATCCTCCTCAATCTGCAGAAAAAAAACACAGGAGTGAAGCATTTGGTGAAGACTCTTGAGGTAGTAGAGAGGCCAAAGGGCAAAGCAGAGAACTGAAAATGCCAGGAAGCAACAGAGAAATGTAAACATTTCATGAAAATGGGATGACTAGGAATATGTAGATATGCATTCTTGAGATCCAGGGCAACAAGAAAAGCCTGAGGACATAGAAGACGAAAAAAAGGTCTGAACAGATAGCATTTGAAAGAAAGGAACCTTCAGAAAGGTGTCTGGTTGAGAGAAACCTAGAATTGATCTCCAGGTGTCTTCTTTCCTAGGGACCAAAAACATTCTGGAGTAAATCCCCTCCCCCGTCTGAGGAGCTGGAACTTCTTGAATTATTCCCTGAGCCAATAAGCCCTGACATATCTCTGGAAAAAAGTGCAGTTGTTCCTGAGGAGGCTTAATAATTCCCAAAAGTGTGTGTGTGTGTGGGGGATTTCCAGACCTTGTGATACTCCTGGCGAATTATGGAGTCTTGAGTGATCTTTAACCAAACAGGAAGAGATAGTGAAAGATGAAGAGATAGAGAAAAGTGACTGAGAAGAGCATGGCAAGTATAGTCAGACACCACTTGGTTTGTCAGGAAAAAGAGACTTCTGAACTGAAGGCGTTTGAGTAGGCTTAGCAGGAGGAGCCCTTCTACCAGCCTTCTTACCTTTGAGAGGATGACAAGACTATCTACGAACAAAAGCAGGCTTGTTAGGGTAATTCATATGAAACTTAGAAACAGGAGAAACACAAATGAACACAAATGTGCCTCAGATCCTGTAAAGCTTTACCCTTTTCCAGGAGGAACTTAACTCAGCAGCAGCAGCACCAAACATATGTTTATTATCCAGAGGAGCATCCATCAACTTAGCCTTGATATCATCAGGCAAAGGTTGAAGCTGAATCCAAGAATATCTCCTCAACACAGAACCAAAGGCAGCAGCTCTAGATGAGGTATCAGCTGCATCATAACCGTATTTAATGGAATAGTGAGCAACCTGAGAAGATGTCCCTAATAAAGAAAGAGCAGAAGTCTTCCACTCAGAGTTAGGAGGTCTGAAATAACCTGACAGGCCTGACAGAGAAGAGCCAAAATATATCTGGTCATATGGTTCTGTTAGTTTACAGCTCTAAATGTCAAGGTAGCAGATGTATGTATATACTTTCTTACCCATCATCTCCATAGCTCTGTTGTCTTTGTTAGAAGGAAGCAACTTTGTAGAAGACAACAGTTTCTGTCTCCCACTGACTGCTAAGGGATGACCTATACCTGACATACAAGGCACTCATGAATCCAACCATGATGAAGCTGCTGCACATTCGCAAGTCAAACAGCAGGAGGATCACTCAGTTTAGGGATCTAAACTTAGTCAGCGACTCAAACAAAACATGCTGGAGAAACAAATATGTGTCTCAGAGATTGCCCCTTCTTTGGAACAGGCTTTCTGTTCATATTAGCAGCACCCTTCCCTGGCCATCTTTAAATACAGTTTGGATCAACAGATGAGCAATTGCAAATTCACACCTGGGGTAGTGCCTATGTGCCATATGGACAGGGGCAATCAATAATATACTCAATGCACAGGTACAAAACCATGCCATTCTCTTGCCCTTAATGGCCATATATACTCAATGCATAGGAACTATAGTCTAAGGATACTATCAGGTAACAAGCACATCCAGAAGGAAAAAGGATCAGAGGGAAGAGGGAGTGAGCAAATACTGAAACAGTGAAGAGAAGGACATGTATTGTTATGGTAAGTTACACAACTGTATTATGTCTTTCCATATCACTGTTGCAGTATTCTTTACAATAAAGAGAGTGGAAGAAGACTGGGAGGAGGAAGGGCCAGCCAGAGCCTTCGAGAGAGCCATGAAGAATGCCCTGGCAAAACCAGCTCTGGCCCTAGAAATCACATCCACCTTATACTGCTTGGTAAAAGCATGCACAGAAGTCTAGGTAACTGCATCATGAATAGAATTAGTATCCAAACCCTTGAAAAAAGCACCAGAAGATGCTACAGCCATAGTAGAATGAGCCATAACAGAAGAAGGAAAGCTTTTCCCATGAAAGGAATAACAAAAGGAAATGGTTTTAGATACCCAAGAAGAAATGGTTAGCTTGGAAACAGCCTCACCTAAAGACCTAGGATGGAAGGAAACACAAAGCTACCCAGATTTATGAATGGCTTTAGTTTTATCCAAATAATCTGAGTTGTCTATATAAATCCAAAGTGTGAAGAGCCTTCTCACTAGCAGACTGTGGAGAAGGGAAAAAGTGGGTAAATGAATAGAATGATTAAGAGAAAAACCATTAACCACCTTGGGCATAAAAGAAGGATTAGTACGAAGAGGCACCCTGTCCTTATGAAAAACTAAAAAAGGAGGAAGAGCCATAACAGCTTGCAGCTCAGACACCTGGCTGGAAGAGAGAAGAGCCAAATGAGCAGTCTTCCAAGAATAGTGCTGTAAGCAAGCTGAAGCAGCACGCTCAAAAGGAGCCTGAGTCAAATTTTCTAAAACAAAATTAAGGTCTCAGGAAGGAGGAACAGACTTCCTGAGGGGCCTAATGTGAAGGACTCCCTTAAGAAACTGTTTGCCCTCAAATCTAGGAGCCAAAGGGGGAGTCAAAGGCAGACAAGCAGAAATAGCTGACAAGTGGGTCTTAACAGAAAATTATGCCAACCCAACATTGAACAACTCACACCAATAAGAGAGAACCAAAGGAAACATCCACAACAAATGGCTCCAGGTTACAAGAAAGACACCAGACAGATAATCTCTTCCATTTGGACAAATAAGATTTTCTAGTAGTGGGCTTCCTGGTCTCCTGCAGGAACTGAAGCATGTCCTCAGAAAAAAAAGGTATCTGAAGGGGATCAAAACCCTATTACCCACTGTGTCAGTTGAAGAGTGGGCAGGTGGGGATGGTTGAGAGACCCCATGTCTTGTGTGATTAGGTTCGCCCTGTGAGGTAACTTGTAATGATTTCCCTTAGTTAAATGCAGAAGAAGAGGGAAGTCAATGCTGTCTGAGCCAAAAGGGAGTCAGCAGCAAGATTTTGGGACCATTCTGTTTTATCTTGAACAGGACCTTTGGAATAAGAGGAAGGGTGAAGAGAAGGCATAAAGAAACATCCCCTTCCAAGAAAAAGAGAGGGTGTCCACCTTTCAGACAAGGTCTGGTGTAAAAGAGAGGAAGTTGTCTGTTCAGAGGGAAGGCAAACAGATCTGCTTGAGGACTACTCTACTGATGGATAACAGCCAAAAATGGATTACCTTCAGTTGCTCGAACTGCCAAAATGCCAAATGTTATATGGCCAAGACCATATAACCTACATTTCAGAAGTTTGAAATTAAAATAAAAACAAAAAAAAAGTTTTTTTGTTTTTTTTTTGCCCCCTGCACCCATCATACCCCCTGCTAATTAAATATACCAACTCTGAGATCACACTGCATAATAGAAAACTGTGAATTTCCCATTCCGCAATGTACGGCGATCTCCATTCACTCTTTTCAAACTTCTGAAATATTGGTTATATGGTCTCGGCCATATAACGTTCAGCATTTTGGCAGTTTAATCAACTGAAGGTAATTCCCATAAACACATCCCTATGAAGCATCCATTCATGGGATTGTGATATGAACCTGCTCAGAGAATCTGCTACTTTGTTCTGCTCTGAGGAAATATAAACTGCCTGAAGCATCACCTGATACCGGACAGCTAGATCCCAAACCTGAACAGCTAGTCTGCATAGGAGATAAAGACCTTGTCCCCCTTGCTTGTTGATATACCACAACACTGTGGTATTGTCTGTGAGAATTCTGATGGGCCCTACAAGAAAAAGAAAATGAAAAGCCTGAAGAGTCAGAAGAGGTTTCATCTCTTTGACACTGATGTTGTCTTTCTTTTGGCACAGAGACCAAATGTCCTGCACTTTCAGAGTACCAAAGGATGCCCCCATCCCATGTCCAAGACATCTGTGAAGAGTTCCTGAGAGGGGACTGGAGGTTCAAAGGAAGCCCTGGGTTAAGGGACAACTGATGAATCCATCACTGAAGTTTCAGCTTGAGACATGGAAGAAGAGGGATGAGAAAATGTAAAGGATGAGAATGTTGAAGCCAAACTGAATTTACAAACCACTGGAGCTTTCTCAAATGAAGCTCGGCCAGAAGAAGCAGAGGAATGGTGGAGGCCACATAACCCAATGTCCTTGGAAAATCCCTATCTGTAACTGAAGTGAAAGGAATAAGGGATTGAAAGAAAGCAATCATTGGTAAAGCCTTGGGAGGAGGCAGGGATGCCAGCATTGGAAGAGTCTGGGACCTGCACCCTAGGAAAACATGATCCTGAGGAGTCAGGAATGATTTTTGGAAATTTACAGTAAACACCAGGCTTTCTAGCAGACAAATAGAAAAGTGAAGATGCTACAGCGAGATCTCTGTAGAAGAGGCTTGAATGAACAGGTCATCGAGGTAAAGAAAGATAAGCATCCTCCTCAATCTGCAGAAAAAAAAAACAGGAGTGAAGCATTTGGTGAAGACCCTTGAGGTAGTAGAGAGGCCAAAGGGCAAAGCAGAGAACTGAAAATGCCAGGAAGCAACAGAGAAACGTAAACATTTCATGAAAATGGGATGACTAGGAATATGTAGATATACATCCTTGAGATCCAGGGCAACAAGAAAAGCCTGAGGACATAGAAGACGAAAAAAGGTCTGAACAGATAGCATTTGAAAGAAAGGAACCTTCAGAAAGGTGTCTGGTTGAGAGAAACCTAGAATTAATCTCCAGGTGTCTTCTTTCCTAGGGACCAAAAACATTCTGGAGTAAATCCCCTCCCCCGTCTGAGGAGCTGGAACTTCTTGAATTATTCCCTGAGCCAATAAGCCCTGACATATCTCTGGAAAAAAGTGCAGTTGTTCCTGAGGAGGCTTAATAATGCCCAAAAGTGGGGGGGGGGGGTTTACAGACCTTGTGATACTCCTGGCGAATTATGGAGTCTTGAGTGATCTTTAACCAAACAGGAAGAGATAGTGAAAGATGAAGAGATAGAGAAAAGTGACTGAGAAGAGCATGGCAAGGATAGTCAGACACCACTTGGTTTGTCAGGAAAAAGAGACTTCTGAACTGAAGGTGTTTGAGTAGGCTTAGCAGGAGGAGCCCTTCTACCAGCCTTCTTACCTTTTAGAGGATGGCAAGACTATCTACGAGCAAAAGCAGGCTTGTTAGGGTAATTCATATGAAACTTAGAAACAGGAGAAACACAAATGTGCCTCAGATCCTGTAAAGCTTTACCCTTTTCCAGGAGGAACTTAACTCAGCAGCAGCAGCACCAAACATATGTTTATTATCCAGAGGAGCATCCATCAACTTAGCCTTGATATCATCAGGCAAAGGTTGAAGCTAAATCCAAGAATATCTCCTCAACACAGAACCAAAGGCAGCAGCTCTAGATGAGGTATCAGCTGCATCATAACCGTATTTAATGGAATAGTGAGCAACCTGAGAAGATGTCCCTAATAAAGAAAGAGTAGAAGTCTTCCACTGAGAGTTAGGAGGTCTGAAATAACCTGACAGGCCTGACAGAGAAGAGCCAAAATATATCTGGTCATATGGTTCTGGTAGTTTACAGCTCTAAATGTCAAGGTAGCAGATGTATGTATATACTTTCTTACCCAACATCTCCATAGCTCTGTTGTCTTTGTTAGAAGGAAGCAACTTTGTAGAAGACAACAGTTTTGATGGCTTGTCAGATGCAACTGACATCACAGAAGGGTCAGGAATGGGGCACATAAAAAAAATTGCAGTATTCAGGCACCTTATAAAACCTGTTTTTTTTGGGAACATGGGGCAAGGAATCAGGTGCCTAAAAGGAAGTGGAAAAGACACCCAGTAAGGCAACAAGAACAGAAGGGGCAGTGGAGGAGACTCCATTTGCAAAAGCTTATAGTACCTATTTGAACTTCAGATACATGAGCACAATCCCATTTAAAAAAATCCATCATTTGGAAAATTGTGTCATCAAAAGCAATATCAAAAGGAGAGTCAGGACTAATAGACTCCTCTTCCTCAAAACCATAATCTAAGGGAGAAGGAATCTGGGAAGAATAAGTCAAGGTTTCCTCATCACAATCTTCATCCTTATCAGAGGAATCTTGCTCCCTAGGCCTCTGAAGAGGGGTAGAAGGCCAGGAGGAGCCAGAACAGAAATCCCCTCAGGAGGCTTTAGAGCCATAAGGTCATTAAACAGGCCTTGAGTGAAGTTTTGTCATTCACTCTGAAGATCTTTAGGAGAAGGAGAAATATGCTTTAAATTTTGCTTCTTTTTTATGGGGACATCAGCGTTAAAGATTTTAGGAGGGTCAGATCCCTGACAACATTCAAATAGTGTAGTTGGTATCTCTTCCCTCACCAAAATATGAGGAACACTCTTAGTCCCTTCAGTAATTATCAGCCATGGTTCCCCCTGTACATCCAAACTGGATGTCTGCAAGGCCTCCATGGACAGGTGTGAAACTGGATCCATGCTGGCCCCCGAAGTGGTCAAGGCAGAGGAATCCAACAGAGAAAATGGGCAGTCCTCTGGGCTTTCACTGTCCTCAAGAGAGACATCTGGCAGAGGTGGCACAACAGAAGAATCAGACCAAGCTTTCTTGTTCTTCTTCTTTGCAAATGCCTGACCATTGGGCTGAGAAGATCCTTCCATGGAGTCTTTAGCTAACAGCTTAATACACTGGTTTTCTAAATAAATAGCTAAGAAGGAGAGCTGACTATGCAACATCTTAGGGACAAAGGCCTGGCAAACAGCACAAGATGTATGGATGTGGGAAGCACCTAAGCAAAATGTGTAGTTGGAATCTCTTTCCTCACCAAAATCTGAGGAACACTTTTAGTCCCTTTAGTAATTGTCAGCCATGCTTCCCCCTGTACATCCAAACTGGATGTCTGCAAGGCCTCCATGGACAGGTGTGAAACTGGATCCAGTTACACTGACCGCCTCAAAAAACTCCAGCTTTACTCCGTATCATATCGCCTACTCCGAGGTGATCTCTGCCTAACATATAAAGCTATGTCAAACCCAGAGCTGTTGGACATGCTATACCTAAAGAAATCCCAATCCCTCCAAGCTATATGCTCTAGGGACCTAAACCTTGTCACCACAATAAACAGGACATGCTGGAGGGATGGATTCTTGTCCCAGAGACTTCCCATACTCTGGAACAGGCTACCCATCTATGTCAAGCAAAGTTCTTCATTAGCACTCTTCAAGAAAAATCTTGATGAGTGGATGGGGAATAGGAAATACACCCTGGGGATCACTTCTGTGTCTCTGCTCGACAGTGGCACAGGAAAATAACTTTCTTGGGTGGCATAAGCCAGGGAACCTTGTTGGCTAGGCTTACATAGGCCCTTGGGCCGATAGCTTAGTACCTACCTATGAACCTAAATAAACACTGCTTGTGATGATCTTTATGAGGAATCTGTCTCTTGCACTGGCATTTCCCCATTCTGGATGACATGAAAGCAGCAACCAAACAAAGTCAAAAAAGAAATAAGAAAACAAACCCCCCCCAAGGGGCACTTATGTGAAAGAAGCATGGTAACAAGCAGATGAATGAGATTTCAAACCAATGATCAAAGATGTCATTCGCACTGGTGGCAAAGAAGTTCTGAGGATGGTACATCTGGGCATCACCTTTATGCCGTACGCTGTGCACAGGGAGCATACGTGTGATGTATAGTGTACCCATTACAACCTAAAGGCTTTGGTATACTGGCCAGATGTCAGGCTGCCCTAGGTGGGGGATCCCACTTGTAAAGAATACTGCAACAGTGATATGGAAGGATATCTGCTGACATCCCTCAGTTGTCTAAGTATACTGACCCATCTATATTACATTATATAGAATGCAGGACACAGCCAAGACTGCTATTAAATATGCTTTCATGTCTCTTCTTTGTTGTACAGCAGCTGAAGACATTGCAGTGAACCATGAGGTGCACCAGGAGAGGTTAGCTAGCCTCAGAAAGTCATGGGGTACATATGCATCAGGTCTTACTGTAAGCCTTATAACTACTGTAATTATATGCCGTATGGGAATACTGTAATAAGCAGGTGTATTAATGACATCATAGCAGTGCAACTGATTAATGGTACAACAGAGTAAGATCTTCACATAATACCTGGATGTGGAGAAGTTGTATAGACTAGATAATCATAACTGTTTATTTTCTTAAATTATACAGTCAGTTGATAGGCCATGGATCTAATTCGCTCTCTTTTTTGTCTCACCCCATCCCTTCTCTCTCTGTCAATTTTTTTTTCTTTTTTGGGGGGGGGGGCATATTTTATATGGCTTAAAAATGTTCTGTTGTAATACTTTTTGCTTACAAAAACTGAAATGCAACACAAAGAGGTACACTGATCACTGGAGATCAGCCCACCATCCCTCCATAGGTTGCGGCACCAACACCCAGCAATTCAGGTACCCAACCTGTCATCACTGCCTACACAACCCATGCCCTACCTGCCCCATCAGCATCAAGTAGCTCTGCTCCAGCAGCTGGTGCACTTGTACCCTCTTAGAGTAGTAGTAGTAGTAGTGGAGGTTGTGATTTTGTCACCCACCAAGGCCTGACGGGGCTGGTGAAGAGTATAATGGAAAGAGGCCTCAGTGCCTGAATCGGCCATGTAGAAAAGGTGCTTTGTCACATTGCCAAGATGACGCCACATCGAGCACTGACAGAAGAAATTGAGACAAGAGATGGTGATGACAGTTCTGAAGGTGAGGACTAGATTCTCACTGTTTTCAGTCTTGACATGGATGTGGTTCCGATGTCCCCTATGCATCCCCAATCATGGTATCCCTCAACCTTTTGGTCCATCACCATCCTAGTCCTGTATGTCTCATATGCTTCCTCACACAACCTGCCTATCTGAACCCTCAAATTCTTATCCCCTTCTCTAACATTCTTCCCTTTTTGAAAGTTAAAAAAAGTAAAAAAAAAATGGGCACCTGTTCCAGCAAATAAATAACAACCCATACATAGCTTACCACTTCACCTATGTGTCTCCTGGACATACTTGATTTGGTACAGCTGGATGCAAAACACTATTCTGTTGTTGCCACTTATGCTGTGTGGTGACAGTCCAAATTCAGCAAATATTTCTACATTTGTGTTGTGAAGGGTATATCTATGGTTCTGTCCCACTACATTCCTGAAAATTCCGCTGTGACTTCCCCCTCAGCTTGCCCTCCCAATCACTACTTTCCTGTCAACCCCATTTTCACATGTTTAATCTGGTCAAAAAATAGAATCACACAAATAGAAACACATATGGCAAGAAATGGTCCAAAAGAAAGCCTTCACTTTTTTCCCCGCAGGATTTGCACAGACTTTGGCATTGCACACCAGTGCCGAGTGATGGTGAATGGCTGCTCATGTCCTATGGCAAAACCTGGTCTGTTGTTGCCATCACCCACAGCAGTCCAGTTATCCTTTTGCAAAGCTGCTTAAAGAAGCTCCACTATTGGAATACAGAATAAAGGCAGACTACAGGAAATCACTGGCAACCGTTACTGTAACAGTTGTTTAACTATTGGATGTAGTCAGGTACAACATCTCCTGAACAGTGTTGACATAAATCAGTTGTCTGAAGATTAATTTTAGACCATAACATTAAGGGCTTGATTCCAGTTGGATGTCACATTATTTCTTACTGTGATACAGTATGTTTGATATGTTTCATGACACATATCTTACTTTTTATCCAGTTAAGCATTTACCAACTTATCCACAACCATAATGAAGATTTAATAAAACATCCATATTCTGCTCATGTCCTCATCAGGTTTTGCCTGTTGTTCTACAGTTTCTTGATCTCCAGATATAGGCATTACTGATGCAGAGCATGGCAAATGAATACTGAGGACACTCCATAAAGATATGCATTAACCAAGCAATAATGCCCAACAGGGCATGTGTTATTCTGAAAATAACACCCACCCAGGGGTGTTCTGAGGCCCGATGCCGTAGTCATCAGTGACTGAAGTTACTAAATAATGACATACATTTCAGTTTCAGACTTTTATTTCCTTCAGAAAATTCATGCGAATACAAATCCTTTTATTTAAGTTTGTAATTTTATGAGCAATAATCGAAATCTGTTCCTATTTCTGAGCCTTTGTTCCCCCTTTATTGTAGGCCGTATCCAGATTTCTTCAGCTGAAAGGTGCAGAGGTATGCAAACCTCTTTACTGCTGCTGCTGCCAGTGGTCGATCTCACTCGCTCTCTCACACACACACACACACACACACACACACACACACACACACACACACACACACACACACCCCTCTGCTTCAGAAAATGCATACTGAAACAAATCATGTTATTCAAGTAACTGTCTATTTTTATAAGCACAGTCTTTAAAATGAATCCTCATTTTGAGACTCTTTTCCCTTTATTTTAGGCTTTGTCCAGATATGTTGAGCTAAGAGGTGGAGAGGTATGCAAACTTCTTATCTGCTGCTGCTAGTGCCAGGGATTGGTCAACTGCTCACTCTTTACCTCAAAGGTGTAATTTTGACAGGTCTGATGTGTGATTTCCTTGGTGGGGTGTAGGGATAATGAATAAAGTCTGTAAACTTAAATTTTTCACTTGACAATGGTTTTAATCCATTAGGTGAAACTCTTACTGCCTGCCTGTTTTTATAAGTGTCTTTCCTGTGAATAAGTTGCATATGCATCTGTCTTAGCCCTTCTGTTTTATCAGTTGTAGTCCTCAGCATTTACTCAAGATCTGGCAGTAAGCAACTATAGCATGTGATGTTCACTGTCATTTCATGTGTTTCTACAAAATATGGTGAGTGTTTGCCTTATGCCGCATTATAAACACAGCTTGTGATTTCTCTTGACGCATGTCTCATATGTAGTAGGTATAAACAATTATTTCAGTAACTATTATAAAAATATTTGCAACAAATACTGCACACAGGTCCCGCCATTGTCAAGCCTTAAAAAACTATCCCGGCTAGAACTATCACAACTCTTAGCCTTCAATCAGTTAATCATTGCCCATAAACAAATTTACCAACCAGAGTGTAACCCCCAGCTCACCTAAACATTTTACAACCCTAATCTAATAAGCAGAACCTTTGCTCAACAAACAAACTACAAGTCTCCAAATCCACAAATACTGCAGGCAAATGTCTATACTCCTCCCAAGTAGCAAAAACATGGAATACACTTCCTCCCACTATTAGACACATTCTTAACTTGACTCAATTTAAAAAAAAAATACTTAAAATGTATCTGACAGACTCATGGCTCTCTGCTCATGTAACAATGCAGGCTGTGTGACACCAGACTCCATCAATTATCCTCACCACCTATCCCTGGTCTTGTATAACTACTAATAAAGTCCTACTACCTACACCCACAGCTCCAAAACATTCAATTTCCAAGCCCTCTCTCCCTGATTCCTTCCTCTCTTTCCCTTCTCTGTAGCTACTGTATAGGCACTAACTGCAAACATAACTTGCCTATACTAACCCTTGCTTTGTATTCATACTGTATGCTTATACTCTTACTCTATTACCAACTGGAAACCAGATCTATAATTATGTATTCTTATAGCTTATCTTGCACTATACTTTGTCTAGTTACAATACTATAAAAATGGTTTACTTTGTAACTATTTCAACAACTTGTGTATCAACAACTTGTGTATTAAAATGTTATAATATTGTGTTTTACAGGTCTATATTAGAACATCGAAGTTTCAAAACTTTGAATGTTCTAATATCGACCCCTATTCAGCAAAAGCTGAAAATATCGAAGCAACAGAAAAACAAATTTTTCCCAGGGAAAGAATTTGGTTGTCTGTTTCTGTTGCTTTGGTATTTTCAGCGCTGTGGTGGAAAGTTACGGGTCAGGTTCAGGTAAGTGTGCGATTGAATGTGGGTTAGGTTAGTTAGGGTTAGGGTGCGGGTTAGGTATGTGTGTGATTGTGTGGACGTGAGGGTTAGGGCGGGTTAGGTGAGTTAGGTTTAGGGCGCATGTTAGGTATGTGTGCGATTGTGTGGACTTGAGGGTTAGGGAAGGTTAGGTGAGTTAGGGTTAGGGTGCGGGTCAGGTAAGTGTGCGGTTGTGTGGATGTGAGGTTAGGGCATGGGTGAGGTGAGTGTGCGATAGTGACGGACCTTAAGGTTAGGGTTTGGGTCAAGGTAAGTGGATAGTTAGTGGTGTCTGTATAGTTTAGTGTAGGGTTAGGTATAAGATTTTAGGTGTATGTGTGTGGATTGCTGTTTGTTTGGTGCACTTGTGTTGTGTGTATGTGTTTTGGAACAGCTAATTTTTTCCCTAGGAAAATATTTGCTGTTCTGTATGTTCAATGTTTTCAGCTTTCACTGAATAGGGGATTGTTATTAGAACATTCGAAGTTTTGAAACTTCGATATTCTAATATAGACCCGTGTTTTACTACTCATATTGTTAAATTCATAATATGTCCTCTCTGATTGTAAGAAAAAAAACTATGGTATGTCTTGTATTAATTAGTTCTATATGTAGTTTTTCTCCCCAGGCTTCTATTCAAAACTGGTCACAGCCCAGTTGGACCTTCCCGGTAAACAAATGTAAAATAAATAACACAAAAAGTGGTGCAATGGTGCAGAAAGAAATACAAATGAACTAAAAAACGCACCACCAGGGTTTCTGGACTCCACACAGTTCTATTTACAAAAATAGTTAAGCGCTTTCATAAGTCCAAGTTGGCTTCATCAGGGCAATTAATACAATGAGAAAACAGAGTTTAAATAGGTTAAAATCAACTACTATTGGCTGAAAATAAACCAATCAGTTAGGGCTATTAAAATTAAACTAACAAGTCTAGAAACTACATTTTCACACCATCATAAAATGCATAAGAAAATACAAATAATTTATGCACTATACACAAAATAAATTGATTCAACAAATTGTTCCAGATGAACCAAAATATTAATTTAAAGTGTTTTGTGACTTAATATTTTTTCTGCCTTTTCCTTTAATACAGGTAAAATAGATATACAATCATTTAACCCAGGGTGCAGGTTAGCAGCTAACCTTAGTTGCCATAATAGCTCTTTTTTACATAAAATGTTCTTCTAATCCCTACCTCTCAGGTCTATTTGCACCATATCCAAAATATCAAATTTAAAACCAGAGAAGTTCTTACATACCATGCTCTGCCTATACAAGGCATTTGTCTCTTTCTTATATTTTATGTCATACAAATGTTTGTAAATCCTAGATTTGAGGGCTGTCTCTGTTTTACCAACATAAAATCCCATGCAGGTGTTACATTTTGCAAGGTACACAATTCTGTTGGTAAAACAGTTTCCCTTTTTAAAATACACCGTAGTTTCAGTTCTATTAGTTAAGGTAACAAAAGGTGTCTGCAGAATGAAACTACACTGGGGGCACCACCCACATGGTTTAGTACCATCTTTGTTATTTTGATCTCCCCAGCACCTTTGTTTTCTAGGATTAATTTCAAATTGGCACCCACCTTAGTAAGAAAATCAGCTTCTCACCCACCACTTTGGATATCTTATTATTAGTTTTAAAAATGCTCCAATTTTTGTATAAAATGTTTTTCACCCCACTATATAAAGGACTATGTTGTACGACACATGCTTGTGCAAAATTAGTAGCTGTTTCTAACATTGATGCACCACCCACTTGCTGTGATTTTAAAGGTCCTTTGCCTAAAAGTGGCTTATATCTCTTCCCCCATTCACCAAAGATTCCTTGTAGAATAGCCTCAACTAAATTGTTGGGGTACCCTCTATCTACAAACATATTGCTCAAGGCAATAAATTCATGCTCAATGTCCTCTTTTTGTGAGGTCATTCATGCAATCTTTATAGCCTGCCCTTAATAATACTTTTTTCTGAGATAGAGGATGATGGCTGTTAAAATGGAGGTATGGATTACAAAAGGTCTTCTTGTGATGTACTCTAGATTTAAAACCTTCCAATTCTTTGGAAATAGTGGTATCCAGATAATGTATTTCCCTATCATTTTACTCATAAGTAAATTTAACAAAAGAGGTGGTACTGTTTAAATATTCAATAAAACCAGGTATTTTCTTTTTGTCACCTTTTCACAGGATTAAAATATCGTCCAAAAATCTATTATATAACAAAATCTCAGAAATTAAATTACTTTTAAAAATGCATTCCGATTCCCATCTTGGCAAGACAATATTAGCATAGACGGGGTTGCAGGACCTTTAAAATCACAGCAAGTGGGTGGTGTATCAGTGTTAGAAACATCTACTAATTTTGCACAAGCAAGTGTCGTACAATATAGTCCTTTATATAGTGGGGGTGAAAAAAAATTTATATAAAAATTAGAGCATTTTAAAAACTACTAATGAGATATCAATAGTAAATTTGTAGTTTATTTAGCCAAATGCTCTGACTGTTATGCATTTTACGTAGGCAAGACTGAGCGTCGACTCAGAGATAGAGTTTACGAGCATCAGTATGCAATGTCCCACATCAAACTTGACAACGCTTTAGCTAAACATTTCCATTTATTCCCTGGTCATAAATTCAAATTTTTAGTTATTGACCAATACGTACAAGATGTCAGAGGTGGACCTGCCTCGTTCAAACTAGAACAACTGGAACTGTTGTGGCAGATCAGATTGAATGCCTTCAACTACCCAGGACTAAACGAGGCATGTTCCATCTCTTGTGTATTAAAAATAAATAGCTTACGTAGATAATTTTAATATTTATTAAATTCACTTATATAAGTATTTATTCTTCTTTATCTAAAATGGGTTCTCCATGACATACATTTTTTTATTATAGACATGTTTTTTATTTTGGTATGTCTTATGACTTAATATTAAGTCATTTTTTATATTAAAAAAGAATGATGTGTATTCATATACATGTATTTTTAGAAGTGTATAGCTTTAAATTTAGAGTAAGTTTCCCGCACTTTTCCATTTAAATGTATTGGCTACTGAACTTTCTTGCTACTTTCTGAGGAAGTTTGCTACAAGACAAACGAAAAGTGCTTAAACTACAGTGTTGGTCTTTTACAGATATTATCTGGTGTTTATTTGTGGATTAAATTTTCTTATCCTGAGTCAGAGATCTGGTTCGTCATTTTTTGTTGCTTATGAGATATCAAGAGTGGTAGGTGAGAAGCCGATTTTCTCTATTAAGGTGGGAAGGTGGGTGCCAATTTGAAATTAATCCTAGAAAACAAAGGTGCTGGGGGAGATCAAAATAATAAAGATGGTACTAAACCATGTGAGCGGTGCCCCCAGTTTAGTTTCTTTCTGCAAACACCTTTTGTTACCTTAACTAATAGAACTGAAACTACAGTGAGCCAGATTCATGAAGGCTTGCACGGAGTGTAAGAGTAGTGTAAGACGGCAGACAGGCAATATGTCTGCCAAGCAATTCAGCAATAGCCGGCAGGGACATGCATGAGAGCTTCTAAAGCTACTCTTGCACGGACAGTGTTATGGTATGCAAATGACCTCATTTGCTGCTGAAAGTTATGCAAATGAGGTAAATTTGTGATCCAGGAAACACTAACCTGTCCGTGTAAGAGTAGTGTTATCTGCAGAAATGTACACCATTGGTGACGGAGTACCGTTCTACAAACAGCTAAACGGAGCTATGACAGCTCCAAATAAAGGATGCATCTAGTTGAGGAAGCATGCCAATGGCCAAATATCAGGCCATTGGCATTTGCAAATGTTGTAAATCCTTAAAATCCCAATTTTTTCCCCCAATCACCGATGTTTAAGTGTAGCGCAGCTGCACGCAAACATGCTGCACTGTAAATAAAATGAAAATAAGTGAAACATAGCCGCAAATGTGCATTTTCACTAAAAATCTTGTTCTGCCATGCAAGTGAATGTCAGGCTGAAAACAACATGGCCACTGAGTAGTGGTTGCTAAGGTGGGGAAGCTCAGTGTGAGAGATGTAACCAAGCATTAGTAGGCAATCCTAAGCAAATGAGGATAAGGATAGTGAATCCCAATTTTCCACGGTATGTGAGTCATGTCCCTAGAGTGTAAGTGTAGGAGTAGGGTAGTAGTAGAGTAGAAGATAGGTGACATCATGAGGGGGTATGTCTGAAAGACTCTAAGGTGATTGGGGCATAGTGGTTTATGTTTGCCCTGAGTTGCTCAGGATTGCAAGAGGCGTGTGTACAGTGGTACTAGCTGAAAACAAGAAACCAAAGGTGTACGCCATGAATATATCTGAAATAACTTGCAAACGGGCACACAGCGGGTGCAAGCGTGGGCGCGCATGCGCACGCGTGTCCGCTGGTGTGCGCTTGTTTGCGCGCCGCTGCCCCTTGTGGAAACAGAAAGGGAAAAAGGAAGGAAAAGAAGTAGCAGGAAGTTAACCAAGGAGAACTAGCAGAGCTGCCAGGTGAAATATATCAGAATCAGCCAATTACACAGGCAGTAGACTAGCCCAGCCCAACCCAGCACTTTAAACTCTGCTAACAGCAGTCTACCCTGTCTTTTCACAAGAACTCTGCAACACTGCGGTATACAAAGTGAAAACTTAAAAAGCTTAAGGCTGACAAAATGTTAGGGGCTGCTATAGCTATCATAAATGAACATGTGCAAGGTGCTGAGGGTGGTGATGTTGTGAATGCTGCTGAGCAACCCACAGTGAGGAGATGGAGAAGAGTGTACAGACCCAGGGTAACCTACAAGGGGCTACATGAGCTGGAGATAGTGGAGCGCTATAGAGTGGACAGAGACCTCCTGCAGCAAATTGTTGAGCTGTGCCGGCCACGCCTCACCCACAGAACCAACAGAGGGGAACCCAGCCCAGTGGATACCAGGGTATGTGTTGGCCTACAAATACTAGTTACAGGTACCTTCCAGAGACCAACTGGTGATATGATGGGGGTTTCACAGGCATCAGCATCCAGGATACTGCACCAGTTCCTGGATGCCATGCCAGCACATGTCGGTGAGCATGTATATTTCCCCAATTCCAGTGAGGCATTGGCCAGCAATATGCGTCTTTTCCACCAAATAGCAGAATACCCTGAGGTGGTGGGTGCAATAGACTGCACTCACATACACATCAAAGCACCACCCGGTGAGTGGGGTAGTGTCTACATCAACCGCAAGGGCTTCCTCTCCATCAACTGCCAGGTCATGTGCGATGCCCAGGGCATAATAATGAATGTGTGTGCTGGCTGCCCTGGAATCTATCACATCTCCCACATCTGGCATCTGATGCAGCTGTACCAGAGATTTGCCAATGGGGACATCCCTGACAGTCACCTAGTGGGGGATGCTGGATATGAACTGGAGCCATGGCTGATGACACCCATCAGAAATGCACACACACCCAAACAAGGACTCCATAATGAGGCACACGCACAAACAAGAAGCATTATTGAGCATGTGTTTGGGATGCTCAAGTCACGGTTCCGGTGCCTGGACACATCTGGTGGAGCCTTGCAGTACTCACCAACTACATGTACCCAAATTGTCATGATATGTGCCATGCTACACAATATGATCCTGTGAAAACAGCTGCAGCAGGAACAGCATCGGGCAGGGCCAAACAGCCCTCCACAATTGCCAAGGCCTGCACAGGCACAGTGTGATTCAGAGGAGGAACAACCTGAGCATGCCCCAGTAGGCAGAAGGAGGCATGCCCAGTATGCCCTGGCCTTGGCAAAGAGGCAATACATAGCACATACACTGACTCAGTAGGAACCCTTGAAATGACACCTCTCTCTGACTCACACATACAATAAAAGGGATGCCTAACTTGACACTACCTGTTTTCAAACATGTATAGGGAGTGTCCCATATGCATCCGACATAAGCAGCCCTGCAACACCACCTGAGGCATGATTGCCCTATTTTAAGCAATATAAAGCAGTGCTAAGCACATTTTACCACTATTTAGCATATTTAAGCACAATTGCGCAGAGCTGCGTACCATGCAAACCAGCGCAACGTTGGACAAGGTTGAGCAAGGTTGGGCAAGGTTGGGCAAGGTTGGGCAATGTTGGGCAAAGTTGAGCAAAGCCGGGTAAACACACTCACACCTGCTTTACTGTTCCTTAACCAGTCAGGTCTGCCCAGCAGGAAAATAAAAAGCAGTGACAGGGCTTGAACCCAAGATACTGTGCACTATAGTCACAGTACTGAACCACTAAGCCATGACAGCATTTCACTGGCACAGACACAGCAGGGCAATTGTAGACTAACGCAAACACACAAAAAGCTGTATCATGCCCTCTGAACTTCCCCCCAGGCCTATGCAGACAGATAACAGCTGGCCAGGCAGTGTGATGTGGGTTGGGTAGGCTATGAAGTCACAAACTAATATACGTGAAATGGGAAGCTAAGTTCTGTAGTACAGTAGTATGCTTCAAGCCAGTATGATAGGCAACAGTACAGACTGAAATGGAGTACCTGACATAGCAGTGCAGGTCTAGCAAATGTGTATAAGTGTCAGGTGAACCCCTCATCCTATGTACACCCACAGTAACAATCAGGTGTGCCCCATGGGTAGAAATGTACAAATAATAGCTGTCCATCCCCCCTGTATGTAGAAATGTTAATAAGTCTATGCAAAGCGACTCATGGAAGCCCTGCAGGCACAGCATGCTTCCTGTCGATGTACAAAACAAATGTGAGCCCTGAAGTAAAAACCAACTTGATTTTTCACACACATATAGTATATATGTCCATACTGGGCATGCTCACACACTTCAATAAATGTAGCAAATTTCAGTCAGCAACATACTGAAAGGTCATACTGGGCATGCTCACACACAAATAAATGAAGCAAATGTCAGTCAACAACATACTGAAAGGTCATACTGGGCATGCTCACACACTTAAATAAACGAAGCAAATGTCAGTCAACAACATAATGAAAGGTCATACTGGGCATGCTCACACACTTAGGCCATGTCTGAGTACAGCAGTGGGCCACACATATCTGGCAGTTGCAGTTCATACCCCAGAAACTTGTCACTATTCACCAATCCTGCCTTGCGCACACAGTTATATGAAATCAGACCCATATAATATACTGGACTCCTGCCATAATCAAACTATGTACTACAAGCACTTATGTTGTTCAAAGAAAGTGGAAATTCAAAGAAGATCAATAAATCTCCGATCAGTATCATCAATAAACAATGAGCACTCCTAACATTATCCAATCCATGTTCTGGCAAAAATATTGTCAAAGAGTCCATAGAGAACCATGAAGCTTTCTTTCGTAATGTCATATATATCAATGTAAACACATATATGTTCTGAGTCAGTGCAAACTGTAAAGGAATACATGTACATGACTGACACTGCAACCATCTTGTTAGACAGGTTCATACATATTTACCCCCCTCTCACTGACAAAAGGGCCCATTATCATACCTGGAGATTGTGAAAACCCAGAAATCACATATACAATGGTTAAACAGCACTTTCCAAACCTAAAAACATGGCGTCTATGGGATGACATGGTTTCTCTAGCTGTGTCATATGTGAACTCCAAAACAAACAGACCCTGCACCTGAACAGTCTGTTGAGACTCACCCACTGTACAGGATATGAAACTGTTGAATGCGTTACAGCAACATTTGGCACACTCCACAAGTGTGTTTGCACAACAGACCATAGAAACTATTGTCTTATAAGCCTATTAAGCTTGATCTGCAAGGCCATGGAGTCCATCATGATGGAACTCATAAACAGAGCTATTGTAAGCCTACAAACACCCAACCCTACCAATTTCAGTTTGGTCAGGGGCAGATCATGGTTCCCAAACCTGCTAGACTGTTTTCAAGGCAGTCACCCAGGACATACATCAATGAAATGAGCTACTAACGTCCCACATAGACCTTGAAAAGCCCTTTTCCAACATCACAGACACATGTCATATCCACAAAATCAACAACCAGTGCATAAATATGTATGTCATCTGATGGATTGCCAGCTGGGGCACAGATAGATCCCACAAGGTAACAATTGTGGTCTCCTGTTCAAGCTGGTAACAACTGCTGTCCCCCATGGCTCAGTCCCGGGACCCCTCCTGTCTGGTGTATACTTTTCAGAAATACAGTCAAACACATGAGGGCTATGTTTAGTAAAGTTTGTGGATTACTGCAAAAAAGTTGTCATAATCAATGTTTGGGACAACAGAGACATCCTTAAAAAGGGTCTCAGTCAGACATATATGGTATAAAATTCATGGTGTCGAGCTACAGTCATACAATTACCACATAGGTGCCAATACCCTAAATATGTAGGTGATAATAAGGGATCTATGGACACATGTGGATAGTCATCTCCACTTCCAGAAACATATTTACAAAGTGGTTAGAAAATCATGCTATGTGTTCCCACAAACTGCCAAAGTCTTTGCATATAGGTCAAAGGAGGTTCCCTCCACACATCAGTCATCAGACCTGTCAGAGAGTACCACAACACACTTGCGATGAATCTGACTATGCACCCTCAGCAGCTGAAAAGACCACTGAAGTACCTCAACAAGAGGATTACTGGCCTCAAACAGTTGCCCTATGCAACAAGACTGAATTTAACTCAGTCTGTATTCTGCTGCATACTGTCTACTCAGGAGATCTCTGCCCAACAGACAGGTCCATGTCCAATGCAGAACTGATGTACATTCGCTATCTGAAGTAAACCCAAGCTCACTGTACCACATGCTCTAGGGATATCATCATCACAACATTAAATAGAACATGTTGGAGGGATACATTACTAACTCACAGACGTCTCTTGCTTTGGAAAAGGCTCCCAACCGACATTAAGCCGAGACCCTCACTGACACACTTCCAGAGGAGCCTTGATAAGTGTATGTGAAACTGAACTGCTATACCATGGATCACTTCATCAGCTCTACTACACAGAGGCCTAAGGAACTAACTCCATGGGTGGTGATACCTACACACTCTGGCCATACTAATATATGCCTTCAAGCAGATAGCCTATTACCTACCTATGTACCTCTATATATATATGTAGGGGGAACACAGTATAATAAGCCAAAGATGGATGGACAGAGATGTGTGTAAGAGGGTGACCATGATAGGGAGCCATCCAGGAATGTCCCACCCAGCACACATCCCAATGGCACGAAAGACATGAAGTGCACATCTCTCCCACTGTACATAACAGCCACCAGTATCTGTAAGCATTACAGTGTATGTGGTCCATGTGCCTGCTGTACATCATGACTATACAATGAAGTACACATCTACTATCTGTAGACATATACCTGTCACATAAGTTTATAGGTATGCAGTAGACTATCTCCACAAAGGCATATATCAGCCTACACATGTTGTGCAGCTTTCACCACACCATTGTGTAGCCTCCCAAGGCCTAGTTCTAACAGTTAGTACCCTAGGCCCCTTTCTAGTGGGGCTGCTGATGTGATGCCTTGCATGGATTGTCTGTTTCCCATCCACTCATCAAGGTTCCAGTTGAAGAGTGTCAGCGAGGGGTTCTGTCTGATGTACATTGGGACTCTTTTCCACAGTAAGGCAAGTGTCTGGGATGGTACTCTATCCCACCAGCATGTTGTATTCATCGTTCTGATGAGGTTCATATCCCTGGAATGTGTAGGGTGACTTAATGCTGTTATGTGTAGATGGAGCATGTTCAACGGTTATGTGTTGGACATGGCTCTGTATGTTAGGCAGAGTGTGCCTCTGAGTAGGCAGTATGCAACGAAGAACAGATTTAGTTTTACCAGTTGTGTTGCATAACACAACTGTTCGAGGCTAGTAATCCTCTTGGTGAGGTACCTATGTAGTCTCTACAGCTGCTGGATATGCTTAGTTGAGTACATCCATAATGGTGCACTGTACTCAATGATGGGTGTGATGATGTAAGAGTAGAGTGCCAACACTACTTCTTTGGATCCTGATGCAAACCCTTTGTTGATTAGGTGGGCCACATAGGATCTCCCAATCACTTTGGCAACATGGTTGTCAAAGGAAAGATGACTATGTACATGTGTCCCCAGATCCCTTATCACCTTGTCATTTTCAAGGGGGGTAACACCCATGTGGTAGTTTGTGGGTATTTTGTTTTCATCAAAGAGGATCACTATGTATTCCTCCACAGTGAGCTTGAGGCCATGATTCTGACACCACACATCTGTCTCATAGAGTCCCTTCTGGAGAATATGTCTGTCTTCCGGGGAATCTATTATGGCAAACACTTTACAGTTCCCAGCAAACTTAGTCAACCATAACTCTCCTGTGTTGGCATGTACATTTGAGAAGTCTATACCAAACAGGAGGGACCCCAGAACTGAACCCTGGGGGACACCAGTCGTTACTGGTGTAAAGTCTGACATGTAGCCAGCAACTCGTAATGTGTGGGATCTATCTGTGAGCCAGTTTGCAATCCATCTTGTGATGTATGGATTCATGGCCAGGTTGGTGAGTTGATCTATGATACCTGACTGGGGAATGGTGTCAAAGGTCTTAGCGAGGTATAGGTAGGCTGTGTGGAGCTCATTTCAATCATCTGTAGCCTGGGTAACTGTCAAACAAATCCTCCCAGTTCAGGAGGCGTGGTCTGCATTTGATGAAGCCAAACTGGGTGTGCTCAACTGTGTGAAGGTTCCCAATCTCTGTATTGTTGACTTCCATTATGATTGGCTCCATTGCCTTGCAGAACAAACTCATCAGGCTCATATAGCATGAATACCAAGGGGTTATTGTGGCCCTACGCCTGTGGAGTGTGAAGAACGTTGCTGTGCAACATTCTATGGGCACATATCCTGTAGAGAGCATGTATGGAGAGGTATAGGTATCCCTGATGAATATGGATACATCCTCACCCTATGTGCTATGATTCAGGTTCTGATGCTGGAAGGTATGGAATGAGTAGTATCCTGGTAGTGCTGGTGTGCTGTCTGGAGCCTTGAACTAGGTTACTGATACTGCACAGATATCAATATTCTCCATAATGAGAAGTGCCTCGAGTGTGTGCATCTTGAGGCTGAGACTTCTGGTAATGAGTAGCATTTAGCTCACTTTGTGGTTATTTGTGTTGGTTACAGGGTTTGGTTTGTCCTGCATGACCGGTGTTCCACACCTGACGTCAGCGCCTCATTGGTCCCATCTGACCATAAGCTAATTACCCTACATATCCACATCCTGGACCCACACCCCCATTAAGGAAATCATGTTAAAAAATGTCTCCAAAGCCAACCTCATGCTCCTTAAGACAGAAGTGCTGAACTGCAGGACACCCATTCATTTGGACAATACAGTTACAACTACTGAATCCTTCACAATTGCACTTTATAAGCACTTACATGACTGCATGCATCGTACTATCCCAAACAGAACCAAGACGCTATCCTCCAAGAAAAGCAAGCCAATCTGGTGTTCCCCTGCCATAAACAAACTGCCCAACAGAAGGAAAATACTGTTTCAAAAGAGGGTAAAATCCCATGAGGGGAGGAGATCCATGGTCAACATCAGTAAGAAGTTGTGATCCATGATAAAATCCTCCAAAGCTAGTTCTGAAAACCAAATCATCACTGATTATAAAGACAACCACAAAGCATTCTATAGCTCTGTCAAGAATCTCAATGGCAACACTCAGACCTGCTCTGAGTTACAGCACAATGGCACTGAATATACAGACCCAACTGATATTGCCAACATCCTGGCAGATAGGATCAGTGCTAACTCTACCCCCCTCTCACCCATGAAAGAGCACATCTCTATAACAGAAGACTGCAAAGTTGCTGTCATCATGGCTGCACAGGTAAAACACACTCTCCAAAGCCAGGAACACAGCATCCATGGGACCAGATAACATCCCAGGCTGTGTTCTACACAAACTACAGAATGAACAGGCACCACACCTATGTACCATGTTAAGTCATAGCCTCACCTCAGGCTTTGTACCTGCTGAATGGCACACAGTGACGGTTATCCCACTACACAAGGGGGGAGCCACCATGGACTCCAGGAACTAGCACCTCATTAGCCTGATGAGCCTGCTCTGCAAGGTCATGGAATGTATCATCATATAACATAAAAAAAGACATTGGTAATCTCCAAACTCTGGACCACAACCATGTTGGGTTTGTAAAAGACAGATCATGTCTCCTAAACCTGATAGACATCACTGAAGCAGTCACCAGAACAGCAGACAAGGGTAAGGTGGTTCACACAGCCTATGTAGATCTTGCCATGGCTTTCAACACCATCCCCCACTCTGGAATTATAGATAAACCCGCTAAACTAGGTATAAATCGCTATGTCACAAGATGAGTTGCCAACTGGCTAATTGACAGAATGCACACTGTGAAAGTAGCAGACACCAAGTATGACTTTGGACCAGAGACAGGTGCAGTACCACAGGGTTCAGTCCTGGGTCCTGTCCTGTCTGGTATCTACTTCCCTGAAGTAAACTTTAACATGGAAGGTCTGTGGCTAATGAAGTTTCCAGATGACTGCAAACTAGGTGCCATAATCGAAACTACTGAAGATGTGGACATCCTACAAAAGGGCCTCACTGAGACAGATGCCTGGTGTCAAAGCCATGGCCTCAAGCTCAATGCCAAAAAGTGCATTGTTATCCCCTTTGTTAAAAACTCTGTAGCCATGAACTGTGACATAGGCTGTAGTATACTTAACACTGAAAGTGTAATAAGAGACCTTGGGTCACAGGTGGACAGTGGACACACCTGTGATAATTACATCTCCGCAGTAGTCAGGAAATCTTTCTACGTGGCGCACCTCATCACAAAAGGTGTATCATGCAGAATAGATGAGGACACTGTTCCCCTCTACTCATCACTCACTAGATCCATAATAGAGTACAACGTCCCTTTTGCTATGTACCTCACAAGACATTTACAACAACTGGAAAGCCTGCAGAAATACCTCACAAATAGCATTAGCAGCCTGAAATACATGCCATACACAGACCGTCTCAAAATGCTCCAGCTGTACTCTCTCACATATCGCCTACTCAGAGGTGATCTCTGCCTAACATACAAAGCTATGTCAAACACAGATCTGTTGGACATGCTCCATGTAAAACACTCACAATCCCTCTGATCTTCAGCCCCAAAACCCAGAGTGAAATACAAAAGGAAGTGGTGTATCCATTTACCTTATGGATACCCACATTTTCAGGTTAGTGGCACAGCATGAGGCCTTGGAGACCATGCAAGTGCAAATAACATTGGGCAAAGCTGCTTATCAGATTGTAGCCTGCTACAGATCACCTACCTTGTCTCAGGTACCTCACTCAGTATTCCTGAAAACAGTGGAAAATATAAAGGTCCTACCAAACACCATTATATAAGGAGATTACAACTACCAAAACACTGACTGGAAGAATCACTCGTGTACAACGTCCTTTGCCCAATGCTTCCTAGAGTTTAAAAACTGAAATGCTCTGGAACAGCTGGTCACCACACCCACTAGAGGTGACAACATACTGGACCTGATCATCACCAACATGGGGTACCAGTGTTCCACAACAGAGATAAACCCCTTGCTGGTAATATCAGATCATAAAGTAATTACACTGGACATCCACATCATGCCCCCCACAGTCAAGGAAACCACTGTAAAGAAAGTTTCTAAAGCAAACAGCACACTTCTCAAGACCAAAGTGGAAAGTTCAAAAGCACCCTTGCTATAGGATAATGCTATACAATCTGCAGAATCATTTACAAGTGCATTCTATGAGCATCTACAGGGATGCATGGATCGAGACATGCCAAATAAAACCAAGATGCACTCCTCCAAAAATAGGAAACCAATCTGGTGGTCATCCCACATAAATAAGCTAGACAACAGAAGGAGAGAATGAACACATGATAGAGCAAACTTCACAAAAGGAAAGGCATCACTGATCATTATTAGGAAGAAACAATGATCGCTCATAAAATAATCCAAGGCCAGTTTCTAAAGACAAATTGCCAAGGAATGTAAGAATAACAACCACAAAGCCTTCGTTAGCTATACCAAACATTTAGGTGGCAACTCTCAAATATGCTGTCAGCTACTGCAAAATGGAAAAAAGATACACTGAACCAACTTACATTGCCCACATCCTGGGGGACAAGTTCAGTGCAAACCCCCCCCATCACCCCCAAAAGGGCCTGTGTCCATCCCAGAAGAATGCAGAGCACCAGACTTCATGGACATGCAGGTCAAAACAGCCCTCTCCAAAGCTAAGAACAAAGCATCAATGGGACTGGATGGTGTCCCAGGCTGTAACTTACACCAGCCCCCAAAGGAACTACACCCTCACTTACATTCACTGTCCAGACTCAACCTTACCACAGGCTATGTACCCAGAGAATGGCATACAGCAACAGTCATCCAGCTCCACAAAGGGGGTGCCACAACAGAACCAGGAAACCATTGCCCTATATGCCTACTCAGCCTGGTCTGCAAAGCTATGGAGCAAATTATCATGGAACCCATAAACAGAGACATTAGGGACCTCCAGACACTGGACTCTACCCAACTTGGCATTGTTAAAGGTAGGTCCTGGCTCCTAAACCTAGTTGACTTATTTGAAACAGTTACCAAGGCCATAGATGGAGGTGAAAGTTGTCCACACAGAC
This sequence comes from Protopterus annectens, assembly GCF_019279795.1. Taxonomy (NCBI): domain Eukaryota; kingdom Metazoa; phylum Chordata; order Ceratodontiformes; family Protopteridae; genus Protopterus; species Protopterus annectens. Next base: position 554,783,921 of record NC_056748.1, read on the forward strand.
CACCTGGACCTCACTAACACCTTTCAACACCATTCCCCACTCTGGCATCATGGACAAGCTTACCAGCTTGAACATTAACAGCTATGTCACAGGATGGGTGGCCAACTGGCACACAGAGCAAACACACATGTTCAGAGTTGCAGGTGCCATGTCCGACTCTAAACCAGTCACAAATGGCATCCCACAGATATTGGTCCTGGGACCCCACCTGTTCAGTAGATACTGCTCAGAGGTACAGGCAAGCACGGGAGGAGTATGGCTGAACAAGTTTGCAGATGACTGCTAACTGTGGTCCATATTTGACTCCAAGGCTGACACAGACATCCTACAGAAGGGTCTTACAGAGACAGATACCTGGTGTCAAAACAATGCCCTCAAGCAGAATGCCAAAGAATGCATAGTCATCCCTTTGGATAAAACAAAGTGCACACAAATTACCACACAGGTGGTAACCCAGTATGTACGGAGAATGTAATTATGGCCCTAGGGACCCAGGTAGATAGTAAACTCTCCTTTGATGATCACATTGCCAAAGTGTTTACGTATTCCTTCCATGGAGCCCACCTAATGTCACCTAATGTAACCCATTTTGTCTAGTCTGATGATGTCACCATCCTACAAATATACCTGTGGAAAGGAGAACTCAGTAATGTGTATAGTGTGTCGTGTAAATGCATACTGCTCTAGTATCATAAGGTAGTTAGGTAGGGATTTGAATCTTACACTTGACAACTGTATGACTGTGTATGTATCTCATTGTAGAGGAGCAACCTTTTTGGAGACAACTACAACACCTTAAAAGTGGTATACTTATCTTTGTCAAGTCCGATGATGTCACCATCCTACAAATATACCTGTGGAAAAAGGAACACCTAGTAATGTGAATAGCACATTATGTAAATGTGTACTGTTCTAGTATCATAAAGTAATTAGGTAGGGGTTTGAATCCTGCACTTGACAACTGTATGAGAGTGTGTGTGTATCTCCTTGTAGAGGAGCAACCTTTTTGGAGACAGTTACAACACCTTAAAAGTGGTATTCTTATCTTTGTCAAGTCTGATGATGTCACCATCCTACAAATATAGCTGTGGAAAGAGGAACTCCTAATAATGTGTATCGCGTGCCATGTAAATGCGTACTGCTCTAGTATCATAAAGTAGTTAGGTAGGGGTTTGATTCCTGCACTTGGAAAGTGTGTGTGCTCTATGTGTATGACACAGGTGGTCACTGTGCTGTGGGTTTTGCTTTTACTACTGCATGACATATCACAATGACAACAGTATGTGCATTGCACGTCAGGTAGCTGTGTGGCAAATACATATACGTACATGTGACCTCAATTATTTCATAGGTGGGAACCCTGCTTTCTCCATGAACACATCTGTTATGTTTGCCAGAGTGTGCCGCCACTTTCCAGACCTTAGGTCACATCTGTATACTTGTGACAAGCCCAGCCACTGCAGTGATCGCTGGCCTAGGTCATCCGTGTCACACACACTCATTACGGTTTCTATTGAATAGTGTGAGTGAGGGTTTATGCATGAGGTATATTCCAGACCAGTTCAAACGCAGCAAAGTCTGTCAGTGATGGCTCTTCATTATAGGTGTACAACAACCTTTGTGGATATGCATGCAGACCCCTTATTGCTTATGTGATTCACCGAGGGATTTCAAAATACCTTTGGAAATGTGATTACCAAAGGAGAGATGATGTAACACTTGGCTGTATGTACACATCGGTACCTGTCAACATGTTGGGGGCTACTACCTATGTGGTACTGTGGGGATACTATGTTTTGTAAAGGTGGATGACTATGCTTTAGTTGACTTATAGCTTTACAGCATGGGTTTGACAACAGGTATCTGTCTGTATGATACCCTTGTGGAGGATGTGTGTGTCATCTGGAGAATGCATTATAGGCCACAGCATGCATTTCCAGACGTGGACGGACATATCCCTACTGTGTTTGCTTGTACCTAAGTGAGCTATATGCCAATCAGGAGTGGTCCCAGGAATGGGTGCAGGTGAACACCACTGGTTACTGGCATAGTATAGTTCCTGAAGGATAGAAATGTTACTGTGAGTCCTACATCTGTGTGTCAGTTGTCAAGACATCATCAAACGATTGTTTATGGTCAGGCTGTTGAGGTTATGTAGACTACCAGAATGCAAACCAATGACAGATAGTAACAGTATCATCCACAGCACAGTGTCAAACCATGTCATACACACATGTTCCAAAATGTGTGTAGTACAATGCATACTGGCCACCAATAGAAACTATGGAGTGTTAACACTGTGTAATACAGGGCATGTCACCCTGCCCATGTGTCCACTATGCACGTACATGCAGACAGTGCACCTCCACCATATTCACAAATGTACACCTGCAAACCTGTGCTGCACACATCCCACACATACTGTCCACTCTCTAACACATGCTGCCAATACTACACACATCAGCCAAGTGGCACATGGGTGGTCAATACACTATTGGGAATAACACTGGTGTAAACAATACTACATTGACAATCATAGCTTTAATGCATCATGCCTGCTCAGCTACACCTTCAAGGATATCATTACACTTTACTGCTGCTAACATTGCTATACCGTTATAAAGTCACCCTGTGCATCAGCACCATGTTAGCCTGTTCCTGCATCAATGTTACAGATGACAGGAGGTGGCACAGGTTTCAGCATATGCACAGGGTGTGTTGTTGGTTTGCCAGAGGCCTACATTGAGCCATACAATCGACATGTATGTGTGTGCGTGTGTGTGTGTGTATGTGTGTGTGTGTGTGTGTGTGTGTGTGTGTGTGTGTGTGTGTGTGTGTGTGTGAGAGGGCCAAGAGTACTGGTATGGGCCAAAGTTGATGTAATGTGTGTGGGTATGTGTTAGCCCTAAGTGTCTGGTTTATGTGTGTGTGTGTGTGTGTGTGTGTGTGTGTCTGCATGCACACAGATCCACCATGTGGCTGCCATATACAGGGATTTGTGGGACAGCCACAGACTGTACCTGCCAGGCTTTACAGATCACCATCTCTGGCCACGGATACGGTACCTGTGCCTGGCAGGGGTGCTACTGACAGTATCATGTACTAAGCCAGACTGGGTACTATCCTCAGAGGTAGACAGATGTACACTGGACCCAGGTCCCTGCTTAGACTGGCCAGAGCCACGTGCACATGGTCTTCTAGGAAGGTCTATGGACAGTCCACCCCCAACATTGCTGGGGCTGGTACTGGCACTACAGGAGTGGCTGTGACTTGAGGGATGTCTGCGATGACTGGCAGCTGCTGATGTTGCTGGCATACATCCACGATGACATCTTAACCATCCCACACTGTCCTGACACATGGACATGACATTGCAGAGGACATCTAATGTCTCACGCCAACGTCTATCAGTGACCTCAGTGTAATGATGGATGGCACCTGCTAGGTCATGGATGCTGTCATTGAAAGTGGTATTTGCCCTCTGTGCCCTTAGTCCCTGTCTGGTGTACCATTCCATACATACTTGTGCCTCCATGACAGCCTGGAACATGCATGAGGTTGTAAGACCTGTGGCACGTCTGCCAGGGGCATGATGACCAGCAGTGCTCTGATGAGAACCCCTGGACATCTGCCTATGTGGTACCATTCCAGACCTCTGGGTATGGCTGCTGTGTCTGGATGCATGTACCATAGATACCACACTGTCCTGGCCATTGCTGACTGTACACTGTCCCTCAGCTAAGGGCATTGGTGATGATGGATGTATTGGCAGTATGACTGTGTGCATGGATGGGGTGGACACCTGTGTACTGTCGATTGGTGGCCCAACGACAGACCCCGGCAAACATGCCTGTGCCTCAACAGACCTATCCTCATTATCACTATTTGTGTCAGTGACATCAGGTTCCCTGCTGCAGTGAACCAGCCCAACTTCAGTACCTGTGAGAGGAAGATAGAAAACACACTTTACGACCTGTACATGATGTCAGAACACATGCACACATGCACACATGCACACATGAACACATGAACACATGCACACATGCACACATGCACACATGCACAAATGCACACATGCACACATGAACACATGCACACATGAACACATGCACACATTCACACATGCACACAAATACACTCCTCACTACAGCAGAGACACACACACACACACACACACACACACACACACACACACACACACACACACACACACACACACACACACCACCAGCAATCCAGAACATACTCAATAGCGGTTGATGGTGGGGTAGAGTATCACAAGACAAACAGTCATATCACACATGTCAGCATGCGGGACGTGTGTTGCTCAACAGCATGCAGTGCGAGTATAGACAGTCCTTGCTAATAACAGTATACATGGTTTTGATGCATGTGTGTTGTTGTTCAGTGATTGGCCTCACCCTGGAATGCAATGTGTACATGTATTACAAGCTCTTCAATGTGCTGTGCACCATCACTCACAGGTATACATACCATGGCTGGATGTTTCTCTGTGTGTCACATATATATCCATTATTGATTATAGCATCTGTGTCTTTAGCAGATAAATGTGGTCACAGGTTTAGCTCATGCATGCTATGTATACACACAGGATGAGTGGTGCGTGTATACCTGATGGAATACCATTGCTCAACATTGCCATTGTACAGTAGTTATGGTGAGTGTAGAACATATTGTGGACATGCCAGTGCCAGCCATGACATGGCATGCAACAACACAACTGCAACATTAAACATCACACATACCCAATGTGTATCATGTGACCTATACACTCAATAGCATTACAAGACATATATGTGTCACTTTGTGCAAATGATGATTGCTGTGCATATTGTGTATAGGTGCATATGTTTGCACACACATGACATTGAGGTGTATAGCAATGAATGCTATGTGTAGTACTGTGGTTACTGTAACTGGATGGGGTGTAGTACCATGAGCCATCATCATGCAGCATCACGTGGTCACTCATGGCTACTAATGTGTACCAGACCGGCACCTATCATGCTGTACCTGAACCGCAGTACCATGGCTACATTCACCATTTCACAGCCAGTTGTTACATGGGGGTTTGTAAGGTGCCCAATAAGGAGCATTGCCTAACATGAATGTGTTGTGTGTTGAAGAGTGTCGCACTGCCCCATGATAGGCCTCTACCCCTCAGGTATATTATGTGTGCTGTGTGGATGACATTTGGGATACTGGAGTGTGACCTTACCGCGTGTGTCTGAATACGCCATGTGTAGCATATTAACATGTACTGTGCATGACGAAGTTGTGTATGTTGTGTGCATTTGTATCGACTGCTTATCCAATGTCCACTGCAGTGTAGCCGCAATTGTTTGGGATGCTCTATGTATTGCATGTGTTTGAGGCAGCTACTCACGTTACTGAGATGTGCATAGTCTCACAGCAAACATGCACAGCAGGCATTTTGCATAGGTGTGTTACATGTGTACATGGCCTACACCTCACCTATATCAACCAAAAACGGACCAGCACATACAGGATTGTAAAAAATAGATTATAGTTTATTCAACGTTATTCCATCAACCATAATAGCAGTGGTAAAAACCAGTGCTAATGCAAACCGGTTTCGGCTAATGCTAGCCTTTCTCAATGCCAAAAATGTCTGATAACCTATGACATGCACATTTTATTTGCAATATTAAATGTAGAACACACTCACCAGCATGGGTCTGCTGCCTTGCTGTCACACCAGAGGGACCTACAAGGATATGAGACAGTTTGTCAGTGGCAACAACTATGGCATTGCTACTGTGGGTTTGCAATCTTACAGTAGTACAACAGTTGACAGTCACAGGCCTACATATCATGTTCCAAATTATCAGTATTGCACAACACCAGGCTCCACATCTTCTAACTACACAGTACACATCTCACATATGCATGATCTAACAATAGAGGTAACAGTAGTCTACAGATATGACATGTTACCTGCACGCTCCATGTGAACTTGCTGGGGGGCTCCGGCCTCCATGATAACACATGTGTGCTGTTGTCGTTGGCCGGGAGCCACCAAGCTCAGGAGCAGCTCCTCCACTCTGGTGAGGGGGGAATGGGTGGTAACCCCACCATTTGTGGCAAGCTGTTGCCTACAGACATCCGACGGACACTGCCAGACATGTCTAAGTAAATCACTGCAGTGATGGCATACCTGCTCATATGTCCGGTTATACATGCCTATGTAATTTATCCTATGGACAACATCTTGCCACAGTGCAGTCCGCTCATGCTGGCCCTGGCTGGTTCTTGAGAATAGCAGGGCGTAGTGTTGGATGAGACTGGTTGTTATGATGTCATCCTCTGCTCGACTATAGGTAGGGTTGCGATGGTGGGACATGACCCTGGAAGACAATGAAATAATAAGTATGAGCAAGTCATGTGGCACACTTAACATTCTACAGTACAGATATCACTGAACTGCCATAAATAGCAAACTATTGTCTGTCAGAGGACACACACTTTCAATACCACATATCAGTGCTCAACCCACAACTGCATGACAGTGCCTGGCACAATCTATATATTGAACCATTTTCTGCACAGCAACAAAGAGAAACCACTATGTAATACTATGCAACAGTACATGGCACACTGTATGCAACACAATGCACCACCTATCCACAGGAGGTATATATCAAGCTAATGCATAAAGAAGTATGTCATCCATTGCAATGATTGTAAAGTCCAGTTACAGTATTACCAGTATACCACACTAGTTGTTGATGGAAACCCCCTGCCTAATATTTGTGCACATTCGTGAATATAGGTGGCATACTGCTGTACTAGACTATACATGTTGCTAGATACGCACTTATATCCTGTAACACACATATGACCGAGGGCATCTTACAGGCATACTCACACACACATCAGACATACATACAGGACACAGAGGTATGGCAACCCAGATGAGCTTTATGCGTGTACCATACAGTACTGTGTGTCAGTACTTACAAACCCTTATGCCTGAGGTATGTAATCTGTGAGGACTACAGGGAACACACAAAACAGTGTTTCCAAGCAATGTGGACATACACCATACTGTGCTGTTTAGGCCTACAACTTCTGGTAGTACTACAGTTCATACCGGATTTGGATTCACCAGCAGTACCAATCAATGAATATACATGTACTGCTTTAGCCTCCAATGGCACACCCCAGTTAACACCAAGGGACTATGTCAGACCATATGCTATACTGCTTTTTCTGGCTAGCAATAGCATACACATATTTTGCTGGGATCAGAGCTAGGACACATAATACCATGACAGAAACAGTTTCCCACTAAGCTATCCCACATATACACAACTGTGACACATTCACCAACACATTCACCATCACACTCAGTCAACCTCACATAGCAATTATTGCAACAAGTACATGTGGGTGTGTATTGGTTCATAGGTAGGTAATAGGCTATTGGCCCTAGGGCCTATAGAAGCCTGGCCAGACAGTACCCTGGCCTTTGACACCCAGGTAATTTAATTGCATGTGCCCCTGTCAAGCAGAGCCACAGAGGTGATTCCCGGGGTGTATTTCCTATCTCCCATCCAGTCATCAAGACTATTCATGACGAGTGCTACTGAGGTGCTTTGTTTCCTATTGATAGGTAGTTTGTCCAGAGTATGGGATGTCTCTGAGATAGGAATCTATCCCTTCAGCAAGTTCTGTTTATTGAGGTGACAAGGTTTAGGTCCCTAGAGCATGTAGCTCATAGGGATTGTGATCTGTTTACGTGGAGCATGTCCAACAGCTCTGGGTTTGACATAGCTTTGTATGTTAGGCAGAGGTCACCTCTGGGTTGGCGGTAGGTGACACAGTCTAGCTGTGGTTTTGCGGGATGGTCTGCATAGGGCATCTGTTTGAGGACAGTAATACTCTTTGTGAGGTATGTCTGTGGCCTTCCAGTTGCTGTAGATGTCTTGTGAGGTACATATCAGAAGAGGCATTGTACTCTATAATGGGTTTTGTGAGTGATGAGTAGAGGGAAACGCTGGCCTCTTTTTCCCTGGATGACACAGCTTTTGTGATGAGGTGTGCCACGTAGACAGATTACATGACTAGTGTGGCACTGTGATTATCAAAGGGGAGACTAATGTCCACCTGTATCTCATGGTCTCTTATTACACTTTTGGTGTTAAGTCGACTACCACCTATGTGGTAGCTCACGGGTACAGAGTTTTTAGCAAAAGGGATGCCAATGCATTTTCAACATTGAGCTTGAGGCCATGGCTTTGTTTACCAGGCATCTGTCACAGTAAATATGACTATCTCTCTCTCTCTCTCTCTCTCTATATATATATATATATATATATATATATATATATAACATATATATAAAACACATACATATAAACATCCATTGGTGTACATATAGCTATACATATAGGCACATATACAGTCCACCTTTCATGGTGGGAATATCAATTATGTGAAGTATGTGAGGTATACAGTTATGTAATGATATTGCACAGTCTTGTGTGAAATGCATTGAAGGTGTTCTCAGCACATGTGGCTTTAGCAGGCCTCACTGGCTGCAACACTGCAAACCTAACAAATCACACCCACAGCGTTTAACCACCACATGTCATATACCAGCACTGTATGCTGTCTTGTTTTCCACACACTACTACCTACATACAAATATGCACATAACAACCTTCACCAACATATATATGACCTCCCTTCACAAACAGTTGCAGTATGTCCCTTGCTCTATACACATGTACAGATGCTAATATATCTGACACAGATATATCTCTCCCTATGTGTGTGCCATGCACACACAAGGTCCACACTGTTGGGAGTCAATGGACCTCACGGCTGACCTGTTGGGCCTTGCTGCAACATGAATAGGTGTCACGTGTGAGCACACAGTAATATTAGAGGGTGTATACATAGCTGCGAATGCTAGATTAGAATACTAGCCTGGTACAGCAGTTGCCAATGCTAAGCTACACATTGATATGACTATCATGCATGTGTTACTCTGTCACATCCATGCTTATATAGCTGTATGCGCTACTCCCCCAAACAGCCATTGTCCACACTACTGTACAGAACACAGATAACATGGATCAAATGTTTGACATTTAATGCTGAGCTACATATATCACTGTTATGTCCCACTGCACACAGCTACACACTGATTTGTCCATGGCAGTAGTTATGCAGGGCATCTGTGCATAGATACGTACTGCTGCCACATATTGATGTTTCAAAGTATGTAGAGTAGTCTTCAAATACATCTACTACATGCCAGTAAATACATATCTGTTACATATCTTTCCTTTGTATGTGTTGGTAGTATTCAGTTCCGTGTCTTTGTCTTTTTTTTTTTTTTGGCTGGTGTGGGTGGGTGGGTGTGTCTCTCTCTCTCTATCTCAGTATCTGCAATGGAATGATTGCATGTGTGGCCAGCAAGTACAGCCTGCTTTTATAGGTATCTGCACATGTGCATGTGATGGCCTCTGCACCAATTGGTGGCCACCATTTGGTAATTGCATGCAGCCCGCTGTGTGGTAATTGCAGTACTCACTGTCATAGCAACCCAATGCTATAAATTGCTATGTCAGGTAGGCATAGCCCTTTCAGCTTTCCAAAGTGTGGCCCATGCTTGTTTGCTGTGGACACTGTTGTGTAAGTCAGAAGGTTGGTATAGTTCTTATATCTGAAGCTAGGGGTGTAGCCAGTGATTTAAATGTTGTACTCAGACCTGAATGTTGCCACTTCCAGTACACAGTTGTCAGTGTAGAATTGTACTCATCCCTACAAATACTAACACAAGATACATGGGAGTATGTAGTTTCTTTTCTACTTATACAATTAACTGCCATACAAAGGTAGTTATTGAGATGTATTCATTTGGCACATGAACTGTTTGTGAATTGTTATATTGTGAATATTAATGTACTCACTTCTGCACAGTTTATGCTTTTTCATTGTTGACATTAGCACAAGATGCTCAAGAAAACTGGACATTTCCAGTATTGAGTATGCCTGCCCACAACCTTGGTAGACCCTGAAAACACAGGTATATTGTACATTTGGGTGGGGATGCAGACATACAAAGAGCATTATGTCTTATTGTGAGAATGTTATCTTGATGGACTTTAATGGTTGCTGTGTACCTATTAGTATAGCAAGGCAGGAAGTCTGTCTGCATAGCTCCCAACTGTGGACCTATCCAGATGGTAGCCGGATGTTAGGCTGTTATTCTCTGTCTGTGCAACACACAGGTCTTTCCAGCACTGGTACAATGGCATTGTTACAGTCGTTTGCTACCAGTACATGGCTACATCCTTTGGTATTTCAGTGTTGTACTCCTACATAAGGGTATGCTTGTGGAACTCCTTCCAAAGCTATTTGCACAGTGTGTAACAGCAGAAAAGCTGATATGCCTGTGGGTTTCTGCCTCTGCCAGGCCTCTCAAACACTCAGGTACATATTTGAACAGACTCAGGGAAAAGTAGGTAAGAGTGAGGTACACATTTAAAATATTAGAGACATTAAGTTAAGACTTTGAGAGAACCAGAGCATATGGATTAATACACCTTTTCTGAAGTACAAGCAGTGTCTAACTCTTACTTATTGTCATTATTCATTAAGTGTAATTCCCCACCTTTCTGCCTAACATCAGTACATTTCAGAGGGATTCAGAGGGACACAGCTAAAATCTGTCTCAAAATCAGTGACATGCCTGAAAATTAGTCACAGTTGGGAAGTATGGCCTCTGCCCTAATCAGATATGCTAGTGTTTGTCCTGCTATGATGCTGTGTGGGGGTTGTAAAGTGCTGCTGTAACATTATTTCCTGCTAGAATGGCTGGTTCTCTTTTCACAGTCATGTAATGCAATTCAACAAGAACTGCTGGTAAAGATCCACAGAACAAGATTTGTGTAATGGCATTCCTATTTTTCCTTTACATTCACTCATTCTGATGCATGATATATTTATTTCAGCACCAATTTGTTGTATGTCTACCATGGCTTAGTGGTACTTCATGCAGCCTAGTGTGTACGAGGTCCGAGTTCGAGACTGACAGAGGTGTTTTATTTTGCTGCTGAGCAGAACAGGGGCCCTGACATACAGGGTGACTGAGGCACTTTTAAGCAGTTATAAGCGGGTTTGTGCGGGTTTGCGCGATGCTTAGCTAAGCTTAGCTAAGCGCACATAGGCGCACACTCGTGCAAACCCACTAACTACTGCTTAAAATTGCTTACTCCCGCTAACCCCTGTGCTCATTTCTTTGAAAGAAAAGAAAATGGGGAGTTAGGAAAGTGGTGAAAAAGGGGCACAGAGGGAAAACAGTAGGGAAAACAGCTCAGGATGTGCAGGACGGGTGTAGGGAAGGCCCATAGCTGCCCATTTCTTTAACAGCAACAGCTGTGCATATGCAATCAATTTGGAGGGGAATTTGAAACCTTCAACCCCTGTGAGAGGGGTGAGGACAACAAAGTATGCTGTACTGCAAATTAAATATCAGTTTATGTGTCCAGCAGACATGTGTGCAAAATGGGCAGCTATGTATGGGGTGTATTTTTTTTTTTTGTGAGCAGATTGCCTTTTTTTTCTTTTTTTTCGGGTGAGAGTGGAATGTGGGGTAGGGAAAGTAGGTATATTTGGGGAGGTAGGTTGGGGAGGTAAACAGACAAGACAACAAGATGCATACAGGGGCAGAATATGACACATGTGGTGGGTGAACACCATTGACGGGGAAAGATGTTTGGAAATCGCAAGCCCATGAGCCCACAGATGGCAACAGTGGAACTGAGATCCCCACCCATGGGCAGTCACCACTGCACTTTCACAGCCCAGGGGGTGGCTGTGCTTGGGGCTGCGTAGGAGGGGCAGGTTCACCCATGAGTCACGCCACTCGTGCCTCAAGCTGGCATAGAGGATCAGCGACAGAATGCTCAATATCCCCACGCACCACAGCCTGGACCATTCAGAAGGTGATAGGTGGCCCTCCTCCGCCCACGCTTGCACGGGGGGGACGAGCCCCATCCTTGCAGTGCTTCCACCTGAAGGTGGCACAGGGCCAATGGAGGAGGAGGTCCCAGGCTGAGCACCGGACCTGCTGGTGCCAGGTGCCATCGCCAGCTGAGGTGGGACAGGTGGGTCCGCTGGGACCGGCCTTCCCATACATTCTATGTTTGTGAGGATTTAATGGAAATATGGGTTAGTAACAGTCAACAGCATTCCCAATTAGTTATAACAGCATACAGAAGTATTCCCATTAACCCAACACACCAGAGTTCCAACAGTTGAAAAGCAAGCATGACACGTGCATATATGGAACGACATTGGACATTACAACAGCATGCAGGTTTAATTGATGGTAACAGGCCACCGATATTGTGGTATTTGAACAGGGCACATGCATCAAAATAAATGCAGATATTTATAAACCAATAGGACATATGTCCCAACAAATGTTTTGAGATTAGACATACCCATTGAGGTGTGGAATTGCATTTTTTATGCACATACAGTAGGGTGGAAAATGATAGCTCCATTAACAACTTATATATCCTTCTAGTTTACACTACATTCCTATTAACTGCAGTTATATGCCCCCTACATGTATTATTACACTACCCAATTGTTCTTAAATCGTGAAATGCGTTTTGCTAGATCTTTATATACATGGGCTGTATCTGACATACAAACTGTCCAGGATGCAGATGTTACTGCTACATATTTTGTGAATTGCTCAGACACACTACTGCTGAGATGGTACACTGACAGCTCTACTTTCCTATACTTATCTAGATATGTTTAGGTGGAATTATCAGTTATATGTTAACAGCTCCCTACATTTCTGCCAGCACAATGACATTTCTGGGGAACACAATACCAAGCTACTCATGTGCCAGATTAACCTGTACATGCTGGGCATGAGCCAACAGTTGAGGACTGTGAATATGCTTAAAAGCTACTGGCACTCCCTTCATCCACTTTATATGGGCCTACCCAACTGTGTGTTAACAGTGCTTAATACAACAGTACTATTTCTATAATGCAAGAGTACAACAACATATCAAAGAAAATGACACAGACACACTCCAGGAATTATACCTTTATTAAAGACTTAAAACACTTTTCTAGGGGCTCTCTCATTTATTTTATATAACAGTACATGCAGAATAATTATTAGAGAATTATTATACCTTTATTTATTGTGTTCAAACACTTTTTTCCGGCTCTCTCATTTATTTTACATAACAGTACAAGCAGTATAATTACTAACCTGCCTGGTGGTGCAGCCTTAGCAGCCTATCTGCATAGGTTTGCTGATTCGCAGCATGGACACCTGCAGCTGTGAAGTAAATGAAATGATATTGAGACATACCTATCCATAGTATACACTAGAATAGCAATTCTTACATACTTAATTCCATGGCTACTTACTCAGTAGTGGGGCATTTGCCTCTCACGGGCCTCCTGGATCCCCTGTTCCAGTTGATCTGCCTTGTATCTCTTCAGGTCTGCATGGTGGTGTCTGACCTGCTCACCAATCCGAGGGACACCTGTGGCACTGGTGAGTTCATGAGCTAGACTGTCCCAGGCTTCCGCTTTGTATTGGGTGCCCTGGTACTGGCCCCGCAGGAGTCTATCCTCATGATTATGGACAAGGAGCCAAACCATTACTTTTGACTCCTCAATGCCCCAACGTTGTGCTCGAAAACGAGAGCCCTCTCCAGCACCGGCCATTGCTGCCTGCAGATGGGAGCTACAACTAGTTATGGCAAGTATTCCTGCCTATGGAGCTTAAATATGCATCATTTCCAACACTTATTTGTGATTGGCCAGTTTTGAAGGAACGCAGCTGAGGGTACACCTGCTTAGCAATGGGTAAACTTCCATTGATATGTATGCGTGTGTTGAAAGTGCATACTTATGAAATGCTGTCATGGCTTAGTGGTTCAGTACTGTGATTATGGTGCACAGTATCCCGGGTTCGAGGCCTGTCATTACTTTTTATTTCACTACTGGCCAGACTGGCAAGGAGATGTGGCTATGTTTTACCGACTTTGCTCTACATTGCCCGATGTTGCTCTCCATTGCCCGATGTTGCGCAACATTGCTCTACGTTGCCTGATGTTGCTCTATGGTGCTCTATGTTGCTCTACGTTGCCCAGCGTTGCACGACGTTGCACTGGTTAGCGCGGTGTGCAGCTATGCGCAAACATGTTCTGTTTGTGCTTGTTGGTGTGATGTGCAACTCCACGCAAAGCTATTACGCTAGTTAAAACAGTGCTAAGCTATGAGCAATTGTACTGAAATGTGCTTAATACTGGTAAACTTTGCTTAGCAGTGCTTCACATTGCTTAGGATACATTACTTATGCATTCATCAGTATGCAGAACCATTTCACTTTCTTATATATATATATATAAAATATGTTCACTACTACATAGGCCATTTCAATGCTTTTTACTATAATTTCAATGATAAATCTCAGGAAACCTTTTCATATACAGATTTCCCAACAGAAAATAAAAAGGGGAGTGGTGGGACTCGAACCGGGAATGCCTCCTCTTTGTGCGAAGGTTTTACCACTACGCTATTGCTGTTTTGCTTAATTTGCATATAGGTTTCTTATTATCCTCTTTGATGTCTTGACTGCTAACTGTAGTTAAGCAATGGGCAAACCCGCACAAACACACGCAAATATGGGCAGCTATATCAGGAATAATAAAAAAAATATTAAAAGTTTTACATTTTATAATTGTACTGGGATTTATAATGTGGGGGAGTGTAGTGTTGGGTATGTACACATTTGAGCGAACTCGCTCATGTCAGTTGACATTTCCCAATTGACAGACTTGCAGGGGTGTGGATTTTTCAACTGCTCGGCAGTCCGACACGCCCCCTGCACTCATGCATGCTCCATGTTAGCCTTTGAGTTCAGGCAGTGCACCCTCATTAACATGCATGGCGCGCTGCCATCTTACTCTTACACTGGCGTTTCTGTGTAAGACTACTCTAGTCTTACACAGAGGATTCATGAATCCTGGGGAGTGTATTAGTATTGTGTACTTTGCAAAATGTAACACTTGCATGGGATTTTATGTTGGTACAACAGAGAGAGCCCTCAAATCTACAATTTATGAACATTTATATGACATAAAAAAATAAGAAAGAGACAAATGCCTTGTATAGGCAAAGCATGGTATGTGAGAATTTCTCTGGTTTTAAATTTGCTATTTTGGATATGGTTAAAATAGACCTGAGAGGTGAGGATTGGAAGAACATTTTATGTAAAAAAGAGCTATTATGGCAGCTAAGGTTTGCTGCTAACCTGCACCCTGGGTTAAATTATTTTGTATCTATTTTACCAGTACTGAAGGAAAAGGCAGGAAAAATATAAAGTCACAAAACACTTTAAATTAATATTTTGGTTCATCTGGAACAATTTGTTGAATCAATTTATTTTATGTATAGTGTATAAATTATTTGTATTTTCTTATGCATTTTATGATGGTGTGAAAATGTAGTTTCTAGACTTGTTAGTTTAATTTTAATAGTCCTAACTGATTGGTTTATTTTCAGCCAATAGTAGTTGATTTTTAACCTATTTAAACTCTGTTTTCTCATTGTATAAATTGTTCTGATGAAGTCAACTTGGATTGATGAAAGCGCTTAACTATTTTTGTAAATAAAACTGTGTAGAGTCCGCAAACCTGGCGGTGCGTTCTTTGGTTCAAATGTAAAATAAATAAAATAAAATATTAAAAATACACAATTTGTCCAGGCAACATATTTATATTAGTCATTCATATGTATTCTTAAAGTCATGATAAAGAGTTACTATAATAATCACATTCTGACATGATTTGTAAAGTTATCTGCTTATTGGAGTCAAACCCTGCTTCAACTCTGCTTTTTCATTTATCTCAGAGAATTTACTTCTGTCACAGATAAAGCTAGGCTGACAGGTGGATTTTCTCCACTAAGTACTGTCCAGAATGTTAATGGTTGTGTATTGCTGCTAAGCCTGTTTGAACAGTAGAAGGCAAACCAAATTAAAGTTTTTCACTTTTTCCTTCAGCACAGAGCTCTGTTTGCTCACAGCGTACCATCATGCAAATGGGGAATGCAAGCACAACACTTTGGTTTTGAATTGAGCTTTAGAGCTAACAGGGAAGGGTATAATACGACATGCAGAGCACCTGTGAAAACCACTAAACACTGCTACTTAACGGTCCCAGTTCAACACATTAAAGTATAATCACGCATTGCACTTACACTTTGCCAACATCCACACAAATATGTTTCTCAGCATTGTGCTTTAGGAAGAGATTTGAAACAAAAATAAATATTGTTATTGGATTATACAGTATTTCATTATCAAATTGAAATTGTTTAATGTACTCATGTGAAATGCAATCAATTGTCTGGTTACTGACCAGTTCATTCTAGACAGTTGTGTCTGCACGGCACCACTAACACAAATGATATACAACCCCATACAGCCTTGATGCACATAAATCATAATTTTCTACCCCTCCTGCTTTGGAACATTAGCGATTGTTTGGTATTCACAGTCCACAGTGTCATGCATGAGCATATATCATTGCTAATATCAGTACCATTCATTAAGGTTTAAATACCATCATCATAACCCGATGATCTAAGAATGATCACTGTCCTTCCTGCATTTCACAAGACTTTGTCTCACATACACAAAACAGGAAGGTACATGTCACTCTCAGTTCTGCAGTATACATTAATGAAAGCATAGCTGACATAGGTCAGCAGTATGTAAGTATTACTGATCCTAACATTGCAGTTACTCCATCATATCAACAAATATGGATTTGCATAAAACCTTCAACATCACAATATCATCTGTAACACAGAATGAGAAGTTAATATTATTTACACTGCACTGCCACAGTGTAAAAGTCAAACTTTTGCACTGCCGCTTGCATTAAGTACTGTGTCCTCTAGATTGCACAGCTATATAGGAACGGGTTCTAATCTCACAACAGTCACTGTGTGTGTTTGTGTGTGTGTGTGTGTGTGTGTGTGTGTGTGTGTGTGTGTGTGTGTGTGTGTGTGTGTGTGTGCACATGTGTGTGTGGAGTTGTGTAAATGTGACCTTAAGTACTGATGGCCTCAGTAAAGCAGTAGCCTTGAATTTATTTTACACCTCAAGGTGAGTCCATCAATGCCAGGCCCTTCCCCTAACATCATCTTCTCTGCAACACAATGCTATTGTCATCCTTTATAAAGTGCACTCTCTCAAGTGGGAAAAGTCAGACTTCTCTGGTGGTGCTTGGGTTAATTAGTGTGTCCTCTATATTGTATATCTATCTAGGTAGGGGTTCTAATCTTACTGCTATCAACTTTTGTGTGTGTGTGTGTATAGAGTTGTATAAATATGATCTTAAGTACTGATGTCCTCAATAAAGCAGTAGCCTGGAATTCATTTTACAGTTTTTGAGTCCACATCAATGTCAGAACCTTAAAGTGCACTCTCACACTGTAAAAGTCAGACTTCTGCTGTGGTGCTTGCAGTAAGTACTGTGTCCTCTAGAATGCATAGCTAGGTAGGTAGGGGGATTATAATCTCACAGCAGTTAGCATGCATATGTGTGTGTGGGTATGGAGTTGTGTAAATATGACCGTAAATACTGGTGGCCTCAATAAAGCAGTAGCAGGCAATTAATTTTACATTGCAGTGCGAGTCCACGTAAATGTCAGACCCTTCTCATAATATCATCTTCTCTGCAACATCACAATGATGTCAGCTTATATAAAGCATAGTCTCACACTGTAACTGTTCAACTTCTGCAATGGGACTTGTGTTAAGGAGATTGCATCGCTAGATAGTCAGGTGGTTCTAATCTCACTGCAGTGAACTTGTGTGTGTGCATATAGAGTTGTGTAAATATGATATTAACTTCTACTGGCCTCAGTAAAATAGTAGCCAGGAGTAAGTTTTTCACTGCAGGGTGAGTCCATGTCAGTATCAAACCCTTCTCCCAACATCATCTTCTCAGCAGCACAATGCTGAATTAATCCTCTATAAAGTGCACTCTCACACTATTAAAGTCAGACTTCTCCGGTCGTGTTTCCATTAGGTAAAGATTCCTCTAGATTGCATAGCTAAATATGTAGGGGGTTCTAATCGCAAAACAAGCAACTTATGTGTGATGGTGGGGCTGCTGCATTACTGGAGGATTAATTCAACAGGTGTGCTCACTTGACTCCCACTCATGAGGAAAACATTTACATGGTCAGATAAATCCCACATACCCTTTTTACTCTGTCTTCAAATGCATACTGTCTGCATCACACGGATGAGATCATCATTTCAATAATGCACTCTCACACCTCTCAAGTCAAATATCTTCTGTGGCATGTGTGTATAATACACTTGTATATAGAGTGTGTCAGTCGATTGATAGGGAGTTCAAATGCAGCAGTCAGACTCTCCTGATTCTGTGTGAATGTACATGGATGCAGGAGTGTATTACACCTCTTACTATTTGCAGCATTTAGAAGTCCGCCTAGCTGTAGAAGTCATTTTTTCACACACATCTCCTTTTCATAACACAGCTGATGTCATCCTTTAAATGATGCTGTGTGACTCACATGCAGTCAGACTTCTCCTGTGGCCATACCTCTCAACCTCTTAGAGCAAGAAATCTGGACAAAGCCATAAATATAAGTGGGACAAAAGCCTAAAATAGGGACAATTTTATATATTGCTGTTATAAACTTGGAAAATTGATAGAATAACAGGTCTTACATTAGCACAAATTTTCTGAAGGGTAAGGTATGAAGTCTTAAGTCTTAAACTTAATTGTCTGTCATTATTTTCCAACTTCAGTCTTTAAAGATTTGCCGCTATTTTGCCAAATCAAAAATATGAGGCAAAAATGTGGACATTCTGTGAAAATCTGTACTGATGAGAGGTATGCCTGTGGTACATGAATGTAATATACTAGTGCGTAGATTTTGTCAACTGATAGGTAAGAAGTTCAAATACAGGAATAACTGTTGTCTGTGTTACTTCCTCTTACTGCGCCAAACAGGATTGACTGTTGTCTGTGTTGCTTCCTCTTACTGTGTCAAACAGGCTACATTAATAGTGTTGTCACCCACACATGCTATGTTCATGTGTAGATGTTGTTTCCTGTTACAAGTGTTTATTCTACATTTCCTTTGGAAAGGTTGCATTGAAGACTGATGCTGTCATTTGAATAGATTGTTGTTCCATCACAGTTGTAGTCAGGTGCCTCCTCAGTATTGAAGACATGAGATAATGTAATGTATGTTGTTCCCCAAGTAAGGCATGTTTTCAAATATGGGATTATATCCACATTGTGGCATACAATGACAACAGCAGGGGGCTACAGGTATGTTTGGCTATACCTAGCATTAGGCAATGTTGTCTGACATACATGTTTCTTTCTCAGTAATTAAAGGGACACATAATCCTTGATTCATGCACATGATGCAATGCTTTCACATAACCACACATATGATGCACTTATACCATGGCACTTTCGCTGATTCCACTAAGGTGCTGATTTTCTCAGTGATTAGGCAAGCGTTCCAAACCAGCACTGAGTGACTGTAAACATTTGTGTCCTTAACTGTTGTGCATGAAAGACACCCCCCATTATACTTTGTATGTTTAGAATGGCACAGGCCTCCAGCAGGGCAAATACAGTACAGCTGATTAAATTACTTCACATAGGTGTTCAACAGCTGTGATAACAGTTCCATTGTGGCAAATGTGATTAATAGCCATATTGTTATTTAGAGGAGTTGTACAGCTTGATGTTCAGTCCTAGCATTGGATTTCATTTTGTGTGATGGTACTGATGTCACACAACGACCATTATTCTACATCAGTCTTATCCTTTGATATGCTGCATGACACATGTGAACGTAGCTTTGGATTTCAAGGCAGTAGACATTTGTTCTGCCAATGTCATAGTAAGAGTGCTACTTTGGCACATGCATGGAGTCCTGTGATGTACACGAGTGTGCTCCAGGTCTTGGGTAGTTATGTGTACAGGTATAAAGAGAAACCCAAAAAGTAAGAAGTCTGATAAAACAAATGAATGCAATAATTAGGACTGTCCATAGAGATCCATGTGATATAACAGAAGTAAACAGGATATATTACTGTGCTGCTAAATTAAAAACTGATAAAGTTCTACCACAAGAACACAAGGTAGTGAGGAAAAGGAAGGGGAGAAATTGCATACCATCATGGAAGTATCAAATAGAGAAAACTATAAAACAATTAAGACAAGAAGTGTCACTGTTAGAAGAGTGTAGAAGAGAGACTAGATAAACAAAAATACTAAGAAAGATAGATGTGATTAAAGCAATGCACAGTATTAGGACAGACCAGGATCTATCACGCACTATTGCAAATAACAAACTAAAATTTCAGCACAGGTGGAAAAACTTAGAAGATACACAGATAAATATAAGGGGAAAGTACAAAATAAGCAATTTATTGATGACCCAAAAAAGTTTTACAGAGAACTGGAAAATAAGGTAAAAGGAATTGAAAGACCACCAAAAAAGAGGAAGTAGATACATTTTGGAGAAGTATCTATGAAGATCCTGTGGAACATAACAAAGATGCTAACTGGATACAAGAAGTAAAAGAAAGAATAAGATGTTTAAAGGTACAGGATATGAAATGGGATGAAGTAACAGCCAGAGAGATTGAAACAAAATTAGGAAAAGCCTCTAACTGGAAAACTCCAGGCCCAGATGCAGTACCTAACTTTTGGTTAAAAGTATTAAGATCTTTGCATGAGGATTTAGCCATGAGTAAAAACTATTTATATGAACACCAGAAAAGACACCACACTGGATAACAACAGGCAAAACAATGTTCTTATTTAAGATTGAACCTGCAAGCTACCCTAAAAATTATAGACCAATAACTTGCCTAACGACGACATATAAATTATACACAGGAATTGACACCAAAGGGCAATAAAAGAAAGTCATATGGAAAAAATGATCATTTTTTGTTAAATAAAGTTATAGCGGACAACTGTAAAAAGGTGAAGAATCTAAGTATGGCATGGATTGACTACAAAAAAACATTTGACCGTATCCCACATTCATGGATAAAAGAGTGCTTAAAAATGTATAAGATACACCCTACACTGATTGACTACATTACAGTAAACATGAAACAATGGCGGACCACTTTGCAATTAAGCCATGATAAAGGCCACATTATTTTCCCCAGGGATAAAATTTCAAAGGGGGATATTCCAGGGTGACTCTCTGTCACTGTTGCTATTCTGCCTTGCCATTAATTCATTAAGATGCTTACTTAACAGCTTAGCCCATGGTTACAATTTGGCTCCTAGAAAACAACAAATTCTAATGCTTCTCATCTTCTCTTTGTCAATAATTTAAAACTGTATAGCTCATCAGATGAGGAACTGAAAGCACAGCTGCAGGTTGTCAAAACTTTTTCAGATGATATTAGAATGTCATTTGGTCTTGATAAATGTGCAAAAGCAACTTTTAAAGCAGGAAAACTGCAGCACCAGGAAAACATAAGCTTGGGACAAGAATGTAATATAAAAGAACTTGAGCAGGAGGGAGTGTATAAATACTTAGGAATTGATGAAGGATCAGCATTAAAAAATAATAAACAAATACAAATAAAACTCAGTAAGGAATACTTTAGAAGACTTAAATTAATCCTGAGAACAGTGGTGACATCTAGGAATAAGATCCAAGCTATAAATCTATTTGCTCTTCCTGTCCTAATATACAGTTTTGGAGTGACTGACTGGCCCCAAAAAGTGCTGGATAGATTAGATATTAAAACAAGAAGGATGCTTCATGCTCACCAAATGATTTATAAAAATCAGTAGCGTTGTCGCCTCACAGTATGACGCTGTCCTGTTCGATTCTCATCTAGAGCGTCTTCTGCATGGAGATATGTGTGAATGGCGTACCTTCATTCAAGGTTGTGCATCAGGCCTGGCAAGCCAGTATGTAAAAATTAACTGCCTATCATTAGCAGACCAGAGTTCCACTGTGGCGACCCCTAACCAGGAAAAGCAGAAAGACACAAACAAACAAGTGTATACCAAGATTATATATTCCCTGTTCCAAAGGAGGAATGGGCCTCCTTCAAATTGATTACATGTATAGATCTGCAGTCATGGACTCCACACATATCTACTGACCTCACAAGATCCAAATATAGGGAAAGTTATGAAACATGAGGAGAAAAAAATCTAAGATGACTTCTCTGCTTAATTTAGCAGAAGCATATCGACGTCAAGCAGGAATAGAAATTAAACCAGAAGTAGATAAAAAACAGGCAGCAACTGAATGTGCCAAAAAAAAAAAGAGAGAATATAAGGTGAAGGACCAGATGAGAAGGCAAGAAATGTGAAAAAAATATATAAATATAGTTGGAAGTATAGAAAACTTCTGGAGGAGCCTCACGTTGATAAAGAATGAATGCGAGAATGGTTAAGGAGAGACTAATTCAAATGAAGAAATGAAAAGTTAATATTGGCAGCCCAAGATAGTGGGTACGTACACACTGGTTTACATAGTCCATTGAACATGTTGGAGAAACAGACAAATGTAGGTTTTGTAAAGCCAAATTGAAAACAGTCAGCTGCGACATACTAATGGCAGAAGGACTATGTACTGAAAGGCATAATAATGTGGCAAGACTGTTGCACTGGGCATTGTGCAAACATTATGGTATCGAAGTGGCTGAAAAACACTGGAAACACGAGCCACAAAGTATCATAGAAAATTATGAAGTATATATCACATGGCATCACCCATTACCAACAATTCAAAAGATGGATGCTAGAAAACCGGATAGAGTAGTCCAAGAAAAGAAGACAAAAGTAGCATTGATCATCGAAATTGCCACACCCAGTGACTATAGTGTCTTGTGTACAGAGAGACAGGATCTGCAGGCAGAAATGAGAGCAATGTGGAAGAAAGATACCTAGACAGTTTCAATAGTAGTAGGAGCAATGGGTCTTATAAAAAAGAATTTACAATCATATTTAGATATGTTACCAATCCATGTATCCCCATACGAGTTGTAGAAGGAGTCATTACTGGGCACATTGCGGTTGCTGTGAAGAGCACTTTTGGCTGACATCAAAGATTGAAACAATACTAATTTCATGAACTTTAATTGTACTTTGACTTAGGAATGGGGTCCATTCCCATCATGGTATTAGAAACCCAAAAGATCTGGAGAAATTAGAAGAACCAGAAACCTTCCTTGATCATGGAGTATTGATATAAGACTGATCACAACTGAGTTCACATGAGCATACTTATTTAATTGCCATCAATCTGACATGCTGATATGACATTCATTATCAGGAATCCTTTCTTAATTCATATGTTCATTTCATTTGTTTATGACAATACCCATTGCTACCTTCTGTGGCAGATGCTAACAATACACATTTATTGGCATTCGTTTACTGGGATGGTCCATTCAGCCAAAAGAACCCATTTTCATTGGAGGCCCAGGTAGAAAACCTCCATAAATAAAACACAATTAACAAACTACATGTTTAAACAGCAAAAACATTTTAAAAAAATTGGTTGAGAGTTTGCATAGAATATATTGATAACTAGTTCAAGCAAAACTGACAAGTAAAAACATTTATATATAGTTGATTGAGTGAATATATGCAGTAGCAAAGATTGTGAAAGGGTAAAGTAGAGAGTGAGGTTATATACACAGTAGGTTTAAAGTAATATTAGGGATAGCGGTAAGTTAGATAAAGAAGTGAAAATTAGAACAATATACGGTGTAGATAGGATATTTGAAGAAACTTAATTTTATGGGAGTAATTAGGGATGTGAGAGTAGTAAAGAGAATGACAGGTTATCGAAGGAGGAGGACTTGTACAAGTGCAGATCCAGTTGCAGATAGGTATCTATGCAGAGATGTTTTGAAAGAAGCATGACTTGGAGTGGTCCGTATTGCTAAAGGAAGGGCATTCCAAGCGTTGGCTACAACACAAGAGTAAAGTAGTTGACATGCATGTAGGTTGGGCTTATGGGTTTGCAAGAGATGCTGTCTTTCAGATCTAAGAGACCTGTTGGGAAGGTAGTAGGTGATTAGAGAATTTAGGGCAGAACAGTGTAAGGGTTTGAAAATTAGTTTGGTGGTGGTTAGTTGCAGATAGGTATGACAGTGGGGGAGTTCAAGCCAGTTGAAATAGTATAAGGTTCTACAGTGGTGTGTAGAATGTCTGGCATTTATGGCAAACTTGGCAATTTTATTATAACATGTTTCGAGTTTTGTTTTTAGGGAGGATAGCAGGTTAGTAAATAAAGGGTCCCTGTAGATAAGAGTAGGAAGTAGACAGGTGGAAGCAAGTATTTCTTTGGGGTGGGGGAAGAAGAAATGGCAGATGGTTATTTTATAGCCAGGTCTCTACTGATTTCAATGCTGACTGTGTGATTTTTAAGGGGTTAGATGTAGTGTCTGCCAAGCATATTATTGTGGAGTCATCTACATATTAAAATACAGACTCCTGGCTGAAGGAAGAGTGAAGGTTATTAATAAATATACTGAAAAGGAGTGGGCCTAAGGTTTAACCTCAGGGAATATCAGTAGAATTGGGAAGACATGGTGATAGATAATTTTGCCATTTAACTGCTTGTTCTCTGTCTGATAAGTAACTTGAAAACTAGCTAAGAGAGGGAGTAGATAGCCCAGTGGTATGAAGAAATGAATGAGAGATTGTACTGAAGGCTTTGAATAAGTCAAGGAATAGTGAAGATACAATTTTATCTAAGTCACAGGCTTTGTTGACAATGTCGATAAAGGATATTAAGGCAGTTGTGGTACTATGGCATGGTCTGAATCTATGCTGAGTTGGGGATAAGATTTGGTTATTAAGCAGGAAGTGTAGACGTTGCATATGACTGCATTTTTTCAAGACGTTTAGAGATAGGATATACAATGGTTATAGGATGGAAGCTTGATGTATCAGTTGAGCGGCCACCTTTATGTAGGGGTAGAATAAAGGCTTTTTTCTAAAGATTTGGGACATAAGGTTCTTGGATGGATCTTTTAATGCATATACTAATAGGGGAGGCGATGGCTTCTGCAGCTACTTTTTCAGTGGGTATCATATCAGCTGCATTGGAGCTGGGTTTTATTTTAAATATTAGTCTCTTTATAGTAGAAGATGGGACTGACGTGAGTAAGAATGCGAGTGAGGCATTTATTGTTGGCCTATTTGAATGAGAGTTTGTGGAGGAATGGGACTGGGAGAGATGTGATGGTGTGGCTAATGTAATAGAAGAATTGTGTTGTGAAAAGTTAGCAGTGATGTTGGCTATGGAGGTTATAAAGTGTGAGTTGGAGACTGGCTATTTGTTCAGGTGTTTTGGCTGGGAATGGGCATGTGTTGCTTTTTGTGCCAGGATGTAGAAGTGATTTTACAGAAGTCCAGAATTTTTTGGGATTGTGCTTATGGTTTGTTTGAAGTTTTAAATAATAATCCTTTTTATCCTTGGATACAAGTCTTTTCACCTGGTTATGGAATTGTTTATAATTTAGTAAGTCTAAACATTTGTTTGTGTTTTTGCCATTGTTTTCATATTTTATCCCTTGTTAGCATTACTTCTTCAGTAGGTTTGGTCAGCAATGGGGCATGGTTGTTTTTCACTCTTTTTACTCTAGGGGGTGCCAGATTCTCTAAAGTTTGCAAGAAATTAGTGTTGAAGTACTCCTGAGCATCATCCAAGGGAAGATATTTTAAGTTGCTGAAAGTCTGTGGGTTGACTTTGGTAAGATTTCTAACATGTTTGTAATGAATTCTGTGGCAGTAGGGTGCTGTTCAATGAACAGAGGCTGGAAGGGTAGCCATAGGGAAGGTATCAGCTGAAGAGATTTTTAGTAGGGTCAGAGACTAGTACCCAGTCTTGGGTGGAACATTCTTGAGTTCTGTTATTATATCTTGTTGGTGAGTTGATAAGTTGAGTAAAGTGAAATAGGTTTATGTTTGAGGATGGAAATTTAGAGCAGAAGTTTAACCAGTCGATATTTACATCACCCAGAATTATGGTTTCATTTTTAATAGTGTAGGA
The DNA here is from genome assembly GCF_019279795.1 of Protopterus annectens. NCBI lineage: Eukaryota > Metazoa > Chordata > Ceratodontiformes > Protopteridae > Protopterus > Protopterus annectens. The sequence continues at coordinate 554,810,084 of NC_056748.1, forward strand.
GATCCAAGACAGAATTTCTTCCAGTACAGGTATGCTATTAGCAGTAGGAATGTAAAGGAGTATGACGCAAAGTTTTTTGATTTATTTATTTTTAGGAAGGAGACCAGAATTTCTGCTCATCACGTAAACATTATTGCCTCAAGAATATACTTTTGAGGACATTAACAATAGTATGGCTTGTTATGCATTTCAGTTGTATAAGGTGTAGATATTTAGAATAATAGTCGACACACATTAGAAAATGATTATCCATCTACTGGAGCACATTGACTCCTGCTTTATGCTGTAAGAGACCAGGACTGTCACGAGAAATAATGTCTTCATGTTATTGTTTTTGTGGATTCATGTTGACTTGCCAAATGAAATTCCTGTGAGTGACAATACTGCAAAACGAAATCCCTGAAAAGCACTTTCATCAAACCTCAAAGTATATCTTTCCAGGGGAAGCCCTCTGCACCCCCATTTGCATGGGGAAGCCCTCTGCACCCCCATTTGCATATCAACTGCATGGCCACACAACAGTGGGAGAAAGTACAAACTTTATTACTGCTAAAAGTCGCATTCAATTAAATTGCTTTGTGGATACAGCAATCATTGCAAGTGCCTATGCACACCTGTCTGGCCCCTGTTTATGTACAGATGTATAGATGTCACAATCCAGAATGAATTTCTGTATTTATTCTGACATTTTAGGATAATATACCATATGTTTTACTATTTCCTTAACCCTGACTATACTGTAGGTGACTTATGAATCTAAGAAAGCATTAGTTTCTTGTAGAACCTGGACTAGTCACTGTATATTTTCAACAGCAGACCCTGTATACATGAGAGTCCAAGAACAACCAAAACTCAAGCTCATATGCTAATGAGTATGGCATATAATAACTGCAGACTGCCAGATTCCAAAACACAATCAGTGGGCCTGACAATAAAAAGCAACAAAATATTTTTTGGTGGAATATGCTAGTAGATTACAATGACCATTCAGTGAAGGCTGTATATGCTTGACCTCAAATATAAAAAAAATACTTGAGATATTATAACCTTCATCTGCAAATTTCACACAAAAAACTGCAATGATGAATTATTCTCACAATGTACTGCAGCAGGTCAGGGTTCTACAAGGAATGTCAGAGGATGATAAGCAAATGCATCTGTATATCCACAGACATCCCACAAGGTGGCAAGCAAAGCTGTAGTTAAAAGAAATAATAAACAGATACAGATTAGCTAGAGAGCTAGTGCAGGCTGTATGTGAGATGTGTGCACTCCACATGCAGCCTGAGGGGTAACCCAGCTTCAGTAATAACACAGATGTGTCTGAACTCCAATCGCACATGACTGATACCATAGAGGGTGTTCCAGACAGCTGCTAGTTGCATGCAAGTACAGTTCCTAGCAGTTATATGCACAAGATGAATGAGTTCATACATTTCCCATCAACACCATGTGAGCAGCAGGCTGCCATGGAATCTAACTATGCCACTGGCCACTGCCAATTTCCCCCCTGCTCTTAGCACAATTGATTGCATCCACGCACTGATTAAAACTTTTCTGGAGATGGTGCGGAAAGGTTTTCAACCAAAAGGGTTGGCCACTGTTCTCGGCAGATGGCCTCATCATTAACCTAATGGGAACACACTTTGTAGGTGTGCATGATACTGCTATAAGGAGTAAGATTGGCCTAAAGGCATTGTTTGAAGAGGGTGAGATCCCTGAGGGGCTATTTCTTGGTAATTATACTTGTATACAATAAATGTGTCTATGATCCCATACTGTAGTGTGATGCAACCATTGTAATGTTCTGTCCATTGATACCAACAGGTGACTGTGCTTATCCACTGGAGCCCGAACTCATGACACCATTCAGGGCCCCATCTACATCCACTGAGGATGCAACTACTGTGGACATACTTGTATATCCCACACGCGGTTAATGCCAGTGTAAGACATCCCAGAATATATCCACTGTACACATGGACTGTAGTGTATGTAGTGGCGTGTGGAAGAGGTTGGCTGTTGGGCAAAGGTGGGGGGAAGTAGCAGACCAAGGGTGCAAAATTGAACTGTGACAAAAATAGATAACTCACATGACACATCACCTGCACATTTTGCCTGAAGTGATTCCATACCACACACTATCCCGAGACAAAATCTGAAATATGCAAACATCATGCTACATGTGTCATGCAGGGTAAAGCAGTGATAAGGGATGAACACAGCATACCAGCCATGAATTCCATGGTCCTTAAAGCCAGAGTATGACTGACTGTCACTGACAAACTTGAACAGTTGATGGCAGTAGCATAGCTAGGGCGGGCAAGAAGGGTAACTGGCCTGGGTGCAAAGTAATGCAGGGGGGCAATCAGCTGATCCTAATCTTTAATACAATGTATTGCAATTGTGGTCAAAGCCGAGGGCTGCAGCATTCATGTCTGTCAGTTTGCTACAGTTTAAAAGTAAAATATAAACTTTGTTTTTTACTAAAACATAAGCGCTGTAGCACTTTGTGCAGGCAGGCTGGGTATAAACTGTAGCAACTGTAGCATGCAGTTTTCTACAATTTAAAAGAAGAAAAATAAAACAAAAAACATCTATATCTATCTCTCTCTTTCTCTCTCTCTCTCTCTCTATATATATAAAATATATATTTTTTTTAAAAAGTGTTCAAGGAGGGTTGGAAGCAGGGCACAGAAACAGGAAATGGCAGAAGGGACATGTTGCCAACTGGCCACCTGGCTGGTAAGCCAGTAAAAGGACTGCCCTTCTGTTTGCTCTTCACTTGAAGAGCTGAGGGGGTGGGGTACTGGTTTATGGTACCAGCATTGGGTGCTGGCTGAGCCAGCTAACACTTCTGGTTGATGGTCCACTCATAAATATAAATGCATTGTCAAAAAACAATGCAAAGTCAAAATGTGAGGAAAAACAAGCCATGATTAGTAAGACACTAACTATGCATGTTGGGAAATGTACAGAACCACATATGGATGTATATGCAAACTAGGCTGTTAATTGCATATGCTTTTGCTGTTAGACGGTGGAATTCATGTGTTATGTTAATGTGCAGTATGCAAATTGGAAGTACCTCCAGAAAGACATGTCATGAGAAACACAGGTATGCTGTTTCATATATACCTACGCAACCAGTTTTGGCAAGCAATAGGAGCATGTTCATCAGTAATGACTTACACAATATCCAATGACAAAAATAACTGTATACAATGTGTAGAGAAATGCAAATACAACAGTGTGCTAAACTCTGTAGTCATAAAATCATGTACACCACAATATAATATGTCTTACATTTCCATGACAGATTATCATGAGATGTCAAACCTGTGCACAAATGTATGTGACATTTAAAATGCAGTGGCATTCTTCCAGTAAAATGATACAAAAGCAATATCCCTGTGGCATCAAACTTATCATAGATCACTAACATGCACAGTGTCTTATAGTTATTACAGTGATCATTACTGCAAACTGGTTCAGGATGAAATAAAATACACTCTGGGATACTGGCCATGGAAACGCTAACATAGACAGGGTTGCCTATGCTGATGGATTACTCCATGGTCTTGGCTGCCCACTCACACTAGAAATCCTCAAGGACACAGTATTGTACTGCAGATTTGGTGGTGGTAGCCTGTGCAGGGTGGGATGCAGCAGGGATCTGTGCAGTGAAAAGGGGCATGTGATGTTACATGTCACATGGGGTCTAACCATTGTTATCCACAACAACTCTGTGTTCACACTGCAGTAAGGCACTACAGACAATTGAGTGCCATAGCTAGGGCACACATGAGGAGGCTGCCCTCTGCAATATGGTGGCATAATGGGACAGGGCACGTATGACCTAGGTACTATTGAGGCACTGGTTAAGAACAACTGGGACAATCTGCTCTACAGAGAGTGCAACTGACAGAAATACATAACTGTTAGACAGGGAGGAATGAAGTACAGGTAGAACAACTTCTGTGGACATACTGTGCTGCCTTGACCTCAAAGTGCCTACTCTTTCAACTCTCATGCAGCAAATGGATGTGATGTGCTAAACGGTCAGTTGCACGAGCAAGTGCACAGAGTTCTGTGCCACGATAATGCTGTGACAGATAATGTGCCTGTAACAGCAGGCACACACTTTTGGACACACCACATTGCTGCAGTCTGAGCTCATCATATTCTAAGGACATCAGTTGTCCACTGTGGAAACATCTTACCACCACTGTTAGCATTATGAAGGGACAGTTGCACAAAGTCTTCTACATGACCAGGAGCTGATTCTCTACTACAAGAGGTCTGTCTGTGTTCACTGTCCTCCCTTGAAGAGGAAATATCTTGTGCTAAAGGACTGTCTCCATTGAAGTTACAGAAAGTAAACCCACATGCACAGACCTGTGCATACCACTCAACTATCCAGATTTTCACAGAATGTCCAGACTTTTGCCTCATATTTTTGGTCTGTTTCTCATAAAATTTGTGTTTTTTTGGCAAATTACTGATGACTGAAATCACTAAATAATGACATACATTTGTGTTTCAGACCTCACAGCCTTCAGAAAAAATACAAGCTAACACAAATACTGTTATACTAGCAACTTTTTATGTTTAAAAGAACAATATTGATAAGATGTCACTATTTTTGGGCCTTTGTGTCTCCATTATTTTGGGCTTTGTCCAGATTTCTTGCACTAAGAGATTGAGGGGTATGTATCTGTGTGTTACTGGATGTGCTGATTCTTTGTAGAACAGCATGCCCTTGTCCTGTGTCAGGATCAGTGGAAGAGTATAGGGAGGAAGGGGGGAGTGGATGAGTTGGAAGTGCGGATACAAAAATCCAAGCATATATTACACATCTGCACATAATAAGATATATAGCAAAATACCTTACACAAGGTACAATACTCTATCCACAGCAATGTAATCCTATGTACCTGATTTTCTTGTTAGTGGCCGTGCAGCATGAGTTGGTCTTATAACACAGGACATGGGACCATGAAGGCAGCACAGTAATCACAGAGATGAAATGATATATGACAGACGCAGGAATACATACCTGGCATGAATTCATCAGACTGAGTAAGGAGAAGGTCACAGTAAGCTGCCTGTCGGGCGCTAGAATCCGCCACATAACGCAAGCACTCAGGTCTCTCAACAGCAAGTACAAATATGACTCAGTCATTGTCCACGCTGGTGTAAACGACCTGAGACGTACTTCCTTGGACTACATGAAAAGAGACATTGAGGAGCTCTCTGATTATGTAGCCCAGGCAGGTATGACCCTGACCTTGAGCAGTATCCTACCTTCACCAAGAATGATGCCACAATACAGAGATAAGATGATCAGCTTTAACAATTGGCTTAAACACTGGTGTCATTCAAAGGGGATCCAGTATCTGTCTGCCTGGGATGACATGCTGGACAAGCCACGCTGCTTCGCAAGGGACGGCTTGCACCTGTCACCCTGGGATTCGGATATTGGCAAAGGCTCTTGCCACCCCATAGTGCCTTTTTAGGCAAGGCTCAAATTCTAAACCTACCACCCTAGAACACAAAAAAGGAAAAAAACTAAGGGTAATGCTGCTCAATGCCAGAAGTCTCAATCTCAAAATGCACGCACTCGAGGCCCTTCTCAGTACGGAGAACATCGATGTCTGTGCTGTGACAGAAACCTGGTTCAAGGCTCCTGAGGGCACCCCAGCGCTATCAGGTTTTACCTCATATCATGCGTTCCGGCCCCAAAATCCGGACAATACCAAGAAAGGAGGGGGGGTATCCATATTCATCAAGGACACCCACACCTCAAGACTGGTGGCAACGCACAATGCATCGGAGACCATCCAGGTGCAATTAACCATAGGCAAGACTGCTCTGCAAATTGTAGCATGTTACAGGCCACCCTCACAAACTCAGGAACCTCACATGGCCTTCCTGAAAACACTAGAGGGGATAAATGTATCACCAAACACCATCATACTAGGTGACTTCAATTACCCTAATATAGACTGGGAACACTACTCAAGCCCAAACACCCTAGCACAAAAGTTCCTGGAATTCATAAACTCAAATGCCATGGAACAACTAGTCACCATCCCCACAAGAGGAGATAACATACTTGATCTCATCATCACGAACATGGGAGCACAATGTTCAACACCGGAAGTATACCCCTCACTGGTGAGATCAGATCACAAACTAATCTCGCTGGAGGTCCTCATCCCACCCCACCTGAAATAAAAAGACCCTAGTAAAGAACTTCCCAAAGGCGGGCTTCACACATCTAAGGGCTAGTGTGGTCTCCTTTAAGGCCACCGAGCCGGCGGAAAACAGTACTCAAGCCGCTGAATCACTTACAAACGCCTTCTACCAGCACCTGCAGGACTGCATGGATAAGGCAATCCCAAACAAAACAAAGACTCTTAGTACCAAAGGCAAGCGTCCAGTCTGGTGGACCCCAGCCATAAACAAACTCTACAATAAAAGGAGGAAGCTACTACAAGGTAGAGCAAAATCCTTAAAAGGTAAGACACCCTTGATCACTATAAGTAAAAAACTAAGAGCTCTCATAAAATCATCCAAAGCAAATTTCGAGAGAAAAATAGCTAAAGACTCAAACGACAATCATAAGGCCTTCTTTAGCTATGTTAGAAACCTAGGAGGAAACTCCCAGATATGCTCAGAACTAGTTCAAAATGATGTGAAGATTACTCATCCTACAGACATTGCCAACATACTGGCTGACAGGTTCAGTGCAAACTTCTCCCCCCCCCCCCAAGGATAGGTATCTATACCAAACGATTGCAGCCCCCAAACATCTCCAGCGCCCAAGTGAGAACTGCTCTCTCCAAAGCAAAAAACACAGCATCCATGGGACCTGATGGTGTCCCCGGCTGTGTGCTCCACGAACTCAATGAGGAATTAAACTCACAGCTAGGACAGCTGTTTAATCAAAGTCTTACCTCTGGATATGTACCCAGGGAGTGGCGCACTGCAACTGTGGTCCCACTTCACAAAGGCGGTGCCTCCACCGACCCTGGAAATTACCGGCCCATTAGCTTGACAAGCCTTATCTGCAAAGACATGGAGAGGATCATAATGGACCTCATAAATAAAGACATAGGGAATTTGCAGACTTTGGATCCAACCCAGTTTGGCTTTGTCAAAGGCAGATCATGCCTTTTAAACTTGGTTGACTTCTTGAAACAGTCACCAAAGCCATTGGCGAGGAAAGGCAGTCCATACAGCCTACCTCGATCTGGCTAAGGCCTTGATACAATACCCCACTCGGGTATCATTGAAAAACTCATCAGCTTAAATGTTAACCCATACATCACAAGATGGGTTGCAAACTGGCTGAGTGACAGAACCCACAGGGTCAGAGTTGCTGGCGCCATGTCAGACTCAAAACCTGTCGCAAGTGGTGTCCCACAGGGCTCAGTCCTGGGCCCACTCTTGTTTGGCATCTACTTTTCCGAAGTACAAGCAAACACAGGAGGGTTATGGCTGACAAAGTTTGCAGATGACTGCAAACTGGGCGCCATAGTAGAAAACACATCTGACACAGATATCCTTCAGAAGGGTCTCACAGAAACGGATAACTGGTGCCAGAGCCACGGCCTGAAGTTAAATGCCAAAAAATGCATAGTCATACCCTTTGGGAAAAACAAGGTTACCCCTAGCTAGCAAATAGGTGGCAATCCACTGAGCACAGAAGAAGTTATCAGGGACCTGGGGACCCAGGTTGATAGTAGTCTGTCATTCGACACCCATGTAGCTAAAGTAGTTAGGAAGACCTTCTACATTGCCCACCTTATCATGAAGGGATTCTCATCTAGATCAAGGGAGGTCATAGTCTCCCTTTACTCATCACTCATCAGACCAATGATTGAGTACAATGCCCCATTCGCGATGTATCTGACCCGACACTTGCAGCAGCTGGAGAGGCCACAAAAGTTCCTCACCAAAAGGATAAAGGCTCTCAAAAATCTGTCCTATGCTGCCCGACTGAAAGAACTCCAGCTCTATTCAGTCGCTTACCGCCTGCTCAGAGGTGACCTTTGCCTAACATACAAGGCCATGTCAAACCCAGATTTGATGAATATGCTTCACCTCAAAAAATCTAGATCCATCAGAGCCACAAGGGCGGGAGACTTAAACCTCGACACGGCTATTAATAGGATGTGCTGGAGGGATAGATTCATCACCCAAAGACTCCCTATGCTGTGGAACAAAATCCCAGTACATGTGAGGCAGAGCACCTCGCTGGCCTTGTTCAAGAGAAATCTTGACCAATGGATGGGAGATCGCAGATATACCCCAGGGATTACCTCAGTGTCACTGCTCGACAGAGGCACAGCAAAATAACGGGTATAGTTCCCCATACTAAAGGGGTGGCGTAAGCCACAAAACGATGGGCTAGGCTTGTAAATGCCCTCGGGCAGATAGCCTAGTATGAACCTATGAACCTATGAACCTATCAGATGAGAAAATACAACTCCTACTTTTGTGGAGTGCTGCTGAAGACATAATCTTCATCTGCTGTTGATGTGTGAGATATATGAATGTATTACTTAGTTGAGATACACCCCTTCAGTCTGCATTAAGGTAATGCAACACATACCAGGTTGTTTTAGCTGCAGTTATGCAGCATGTGACAGTCCTGCATGTAAGCATAAAGGCAGCACAAGAATTACAGAGGTATAATGGTACGACAATGCAACACTTACCAGGCATATCATTATCAGGGAAGAAAACATGACTCCTACTGATTTTGCATGCTGTGGAAGGCATAACATGAAACTATTGTTAATGTCTGAGACACATGGCCTCTAAAGTGTAATATGCTAGCTAACTTAATAAATGACATATCACAGAGTCTTGGAAGGCTGACCTCAGTGCCACCACGTGGAATCTACCGACTCTGAAAGAGGTGGTGGAGTGATGGTAGGCCCCCTGTGGCATTACTCTATCATCTGTAGTGGCCGACACTGTTAGCCTACCTTGACCTAGCAAAAGCGTTCGACACAATACCCCACTTGGGCATCATAGAAAAGCTCACCAGCTTAGATGTAAACCCATATGTCACAAGATGGGTTGCAAACTGGCTCAAGGACAGAACACACAGGGTTAGAGTTGCTGGTGCCATGTCAGACTCTAAGCCATTCACGAGCGGTGTCCCACAGGGCTCAGTCCTGGGCCCTCTCTTGTTCGGCATTTATTTTTCTGAAGTGCAGGCAAACATAGGGGGATTGTGGCTGACAAAATTTGCAGATGACTGCAAACTGGGCACCATAATTGACACTCCATCAGACACAGACATCCTCCAGAGAGGTCTCATAGAAATGGATAACTGGTGCCAGAGCCATGGCCTTAAGCTAAATTCCAAAAAATGTATAGTCATACCCTTTGGGAAAAACAAGGTAACCCCTTATTACCACATAGGTGGTAATCCATTAAACACGGAAGAAGTTATCGGGGACCTGGGGACCCAAGTTGACAGTAACCTCTCTTTTGACACTCACATTGCCAAAGTGGTTAGGAAGACCTTCTACATTGCCCACCTGATCATGAAGGGATTCACATCCAGATCAGGAGAGGTCATTGTACCCCTGTACTCTTCACTTATCAGACCAATGATTGAGTACAATGCCCCATTCGGAATGTACCTTACCCGACACCTGCAGCAGTTGGAAAGACCCCAAACGTTCCTCACCAAAAGGATAAAGGGGCTCAAACATATGTCATACGATGCCCGACTGAAGAAACTCTAGCTCTATTCAGTTGCATACCGTCTGCTCAGAGGTGATCTGTGCCTGACATACAAGGCCATGTCCAACCCGGAATTAATGGACATGCTCCACCTCAAAAAATCCAAATCCACCAGAGCCACGAGAGCAAGAGACTTAAACCTCAACACGGATATAAATAGGACGTGCTGGAGGGACAGATTCATCACCCAGAGACTCCCTACACTATGGAACAGAATCCCAGTCCATGTGAGGCAGAGCCCCTCACTGACTCTGTTCAAGAGAAATCTTGACGAGTGGATGGGAGATCATAGGTTTACCCCGGGAATCATCTCTGTATCACTGCTGGACAGAGGCACAGCAAACTAATGGGTATAGTATTCTCATCCTAAAGGGTGGTGAAAGCCACACACATTCTGGCTAGGCTTATAAATGCCCTAGGGCAGATAGCCTTGTATGAACCTATGAACCTATGAACCTATGAGCTATGTTAAGGACCATATAACTTCACTAATAACAATGTTTTTTTTTGCAGCCCTGTTACAGGTGCATACAACATTGACTATGCTAGTAATGTCATTCCACACCCACTTCCTTCAAACTGTATTACTCATCCTTCCCAGTAGACTTCTGCCATGCTCCTGTAGGGCATCTCTTCACCCTAGAGAATGCTGATGTCTATGTGGTCACTGAGACATGGTTTAAAACCACGGACACCATATCAACAGTGCAAGTTTATAATGCCTTCCACACATTTAGACCAACTACTACACAGAAAAGGACTAAAGATGGATGTGTTTCTATTTACAACAAAAATAAATATAGCTCAAGGCTGGTCAAACAGGACAATGCACTTGAGCTACTCCATGTTCGAATCACCATAGGCAAAATCCAATACCACTTCTTTTCAAACTCCCCCTCAATGATCCAGGAAACCCATACCATGTATTTAAACTTATTAGAATCAATCGCCATCCAACCCAATACCATATTCATGGGTGACTTTAATTACCCCACTATTAACTGGGAATACTATATGACACCAAACATACAGGCACAGAGATTTCTGGAGTTTATAAACACAAATTTCCCCAGACCAGATATTCAATACACCAACCTTGCAACCATACTGGATTTGGTCCTCACTAACGTGGGAGACTGTTGCACACCCCCTACTGTAGTGTTTTCTCTGGTAAGTTTAGATCACAATATGGTCTCCTTTGAAGTAAAAATAAATCCTGGACCAGCAGCTAAACTTGGAATATTCAGGAACTACTCTTAAGGCTACCCTTCATGCTATTAAGTGATAACGTGGCAAAATTTCAAGCCCCCATAAGCCTTGAGAACACTGCTGCCTATGCAGAACTGTTCACAGAAACCCTGTACAAGCATGTTAATAGCTGCATAGAGGCAGATGTATCCACTAGAAAGAAGTACACAAACTAACTCAAAAAACAAGCCACTCTGGTGGAATTACAAAATCAATAGGCTTTACAACAGAAGGAATGAAGTTATGGCCAACATTGGGGGTGCAGCTCCTAGCAGAATAAAAGCAATCTCATCAAACTAAATAAACAACTCAGAGGACAAAAGTCTGTCAAATACATATCTGAGGTAACTTTGGCCTCCTAGGCCAAGGACAACCACAAGGCATTCTTTAGCTAGGTCCACAACCTCAAAGCAATACACAAATACTGTATGTGCAGAGCTCATTGTAAATGGAGCCATCTATACTGAGCCAGACCATTTAACAAACCTACTGGCTGATAAATTCAGCTCCAACTTTACCTCTCTTTCCTCCTCAATCTTTCTTCAGGAAATACCATTAAATATAATTCCCCCTGCCATCAGTAGGAAACAGTGCTCTCTCTCTCTCACTCTAAGGCCAAGAACACTGCATCATTGGGCCCAGACAATATCCCACAATGCCTTCTAAATAGCATGAGACATGACCTATCAGGGCCTCTGGAATTTCTATTTAACTGTAGCCTCCAAAGAGGCTTCATGTCTCATGAATGGAGAATAGCAACATTCATCCCTCTGCACAAAGGTGGGCCATCTACAGACCCAGGAAACTACAGACCCATAAGTCTCACTAATCTTCTGTCTAAAGCCATGGAAACAATTATCATGGGAATGATCAATAGTCATATAGTAAACCTCCAAACACTGGACCCAACCCAGTTTGGTTTCAAGTGCAGGCCATGCCTACTCAACCTGGTGGACTTCTTTGAGAAGGTCACCAAAGCAATGGATGAGGGCAAAATGGTTCACACTGCCTACCTTGACCTGGCCAAGATGTGTGACACAATACCCAACTCAAGCACTGTTGACAAACTCAAGAGGTTAGGTACAAATTCGTATGTCACCTGGTGGATACATCTGACTCACAGACAGGACCCAGGAAGTTAGAATTGGGGAGTCCACCTCTACAAAGAGGCCAATCACAAGTGAAGTCCTCAGGTATTGATAATTGGACCACTCCTTTTTGGCATTTACTCCTCTGAAGTCAATGCAAATGTCAATAATCTGTGCCTAACTACATTTGCAGATGGTTGCAAATTAGGAGCTGTCATTGAATCCCACAATGACGCAAATGTTCTCTAGGAAGGGCTGCCACAGACAAACAGCTGGTGTCAGAGCCATGTATTAAAATTAAATGCCAGGAAATGCATAATAGCATCCTTTGGGAAGTCATCCACCCTGAGTAACTATCATATTGACAACACACATCTTCGAGCTGACCCAGTAATGAGGGACTTAGGGGCACACATAGATATTAACCTAGACTTTGACCATCCCATGTCTACAGTGGTGAGGAAATCATGCTAAGTTGCACAACTTATAAACAAAGGTATGGCATCTAAGTCAAAGAAAGTCATTTTTCCACTGTATTCAGCATTCATCAGACCTATCACTGAGTACAATGCCCCCTTTGGTATGTATCCAACCAGGCATAGCCAACAATTGGAATGTTCACAAAGATTCCTCACTAAAAGAATACAGGGCATAAGTAAAATGTCCTATGCAGACTGCCTCAAAGCCCAATCCATGTGTTCTGTCTTCTACAGGCTTTTGAGAGAAGATCTATACCTGGCATACAGGGCATTGTCAGACCCCATGCTGGTGGACCTCCTGCATATCCACAAAACAAACAGCACCAGAATGACTCATTCTAAAGACTGAAATATTACCTGTTTGGACCTGCTAGAGAGACAGGTATGTATCCCAGAGACTATCTCGTCACTGGAACAGGTTCTCCTTCCATGTGAAGCAGAGTTCCTCCCTAACCCAATTCAAGTGCAACTTGGACAATTGGCTGGGGAACAGGAAATTCATCCCTAGTTTGGTACCTATGTCTCTAATGGACACAGGCAACCTATAAATGGTTCATCTCCCAAATCTCTGCTTACACTTACCAAGTTATCAGAACTTGTCAGAGATTTGGGATGCATGACTAGGCTTAAAAAGACCCTTGTGGTCATTAGCCTACAGCTATGAACCTATAATCACATTTTCCTGTGAGGAGAAGTCCTTCTTCCTGATAATGGACTTATCTTTAGAACACACTATAGTATAAGTATCAACAGTATTAACACCATTTGTGTTAGACCTAGTTACTACTTATTTGTAGGCTAGAGCCAAATATGCATGCACAGGACATGCTTTGCTACGTCGTTTCATGGCAGCATAGTTTGTGTGTAGTACTTTTAGGAATGCGCACTGTCAATGTAGTACTGTGGCTGATATGTGATGACACTGGAAAAACACACAGCAAGATAAAAACCTTGCAAAGAATGGCATGTATCTAAAACTTACAGTTTTGTAAGTGTAACACACAAGGAGTAGATGTGAGGTTTGAACCATACACTGTGAGATCCTATGCACGATAAGCCCATCAACTAAACCGCTGTAGCAGCATCACTGTCATGCTGAAGTTAATTTCTGAGGAATGTATGCAGCCTTTTATCTGCATTAGTAATAAGTGAAACAGTTTAAACAATTGTCCCCATGTTATACAGCAATGAAAGACATTGCAGGCAGTACACTTGCAATCTATGATTAATACATAACAAAATATTATGCACACGTTGAAAGATGCTCACCAACTTTAAATACAGAATTACCATATCCATATAATGTCCACCTATGCAGTAAATATCTTGATAGAATCACAGGATGCCGCTGTACACTTCCAGATAAAAATGCAGATGTCCAAATACAGCAGTGTATTAACATGTAAATATTTAATAACTTTTTGTAAAGGATATTCCATAAGCTGCAAAACATGTGGTATCATACAAAAATGTGTATCTATCATTTATTTCATTATAAGGAACATGTAATGCAGAAGTAACCTCAATATAAGTCCTTATCATATGTTTGTACTCAAAAATCAACTATACTGCAGTGTTAGTCATACTTTATTATGATTTGCAGTATAAGGAACAAGAAGAAAAACTCAGTACACCTCACTAAATTCTGCTAGACCTATGAATTCTGTTGGAGTTTGAAGAACTCCAGATAATTAAGGAGCATTATGAATATGCACAGCACATCTGCAAGTACAGTAGAAACATCAAAAAATGTATCTCTGGAAAGCTCACAACTTTCAAAGATAGTCTGAATGATTACTGTAAGCAATTGTCTTAAGTAGCCCAACTTACTCATGACTGCTAAATCTAACATTACCCCCTAGCCAAACCCTAACTGAACACATTGTTACTAAAACCCCTTTCCCTAACAGAACCACTACTAAGACCACCCATGATCGCTATTTTATAGCTGGATTTACTGATATAGGGCTTTATTACTGAGATAGTATTTAATAGCTTGTGGTTCACTCTTAGGGTAATTCAGTATTTTGTGAATCTGTCTTTTTTTGTTCTACCATTTGTGAGTTTATTTTTTGAAATTTCAACCTTTTATGATAGAATCATACCTATATACATACATACATAATACATACGTACACACAGACACACACACACACACACACACACACACGCACACACACATATATATATATATAAATACACACGTATATATAAAATTGTATACACACACACACACACACACACACACACACACACACACACACTGAGTGCTTGTACATAACCATTATATGCACAGTGATCAGACAGAATAAGTACACATGCAATGTAAGACTGTGCAATCAAATCCATGTAGAGCTTTGACTTATTTGGTTCAGCAAGTAGGCCTGTTGGTACTTGTGTTTTGTAACATAACACTGTGGATTCAAAGCCCTGAATAACCATGTTACTGACTTTGTTGAGGTACATTTAATGATTTGCTGAGGTACATTTAATGATTTGTAACACCTGTGTTGCCATATCACACAGAACTGATTATATGTGACTCTGGTATGCGATATTATCTCACATTTGTGTAATAGTTCACATATTATGTATGCTATTCTGTGGATAACATCCTGTGTTTCAAAACTGTTTAGTTTAGCTATATTATCAGTAGTCTTATGATGAATATAATACTGTACAGGATTTAGAGAGATGGAAAAGATAGACATTATTACAAAATATGCTGTTCAACAGAGTGTTGGTCATGTATTGAAAGTTTAGAGCATAAATTGCTGCATGTCTCTGTTGTAAGGGCATTCATCTGTAGAACTACTGCAATGCATAGTCAATAAGCAAATGTCTCTCTCTGTATAGATATTTTTACAACTCTCTTGCTCTATAAATATATATATATATATATATTATATATATTATATATATATATATATATATATATATATATATATATATATATATATATATATATATATATATATATATATCTATGTGTGTGTGTGTGTGTGTGTATACATATGCATACAGGTATATCTAACTATACAGCAATCAAATAATTCACTGTTCAAGACAAACAGAAGTAGAATTTTGTAGGTGCATGACAACAAAAGAATATATGAAACATACATATATAGATATACACACACATACACATCATCTGTCTGTATATGCAGATGACACGTTATCTGCATATGCACATCATTACTCCTGTAGGCCTGTGCATGTATATGACAATTTTACCTGTGTACGTCACAGCTGTAATCATCACAATATTGTATGGAAACTGCTTAAGAGATAAACAGTTCACAACTTTTTTGAGTACTTTTGATTTTAATGTAGTACAGTAAACTGTGTGAGGGGGTTCAACTCCTCTGTTCGCTAACATGGGTTCTACACCTTGTGTGGTAACTAATTCTGTAAAGATGTGTTGGTCTGTATACAAGTATAATAATTAAAATAGTCATGATGAAAATAATATGAATGCCTGCATGACAGAGGGTTGACCTGCAAATAACAGTACTGTATGATTGCATGTAATGGGTTGGAAAGTACAGTTGTGCATATCCAACTCACCTGTTAACAGCATGTTTGAATTCTTTACTGCCTCAGTGGCATTCTGGGTATCTGTCAAGGTAAGCCAGTACTGGACAACTTTCAAAAGCTCAGTCTCCCCTCCCACTTTCTCTTCCTGTGACAGCTGATTGGCTGAGCATATCCTGTCAGGGAAGCCTACAGCTTCTTCATTTCCACAAAGAAGAAAAGTACCTGAAGCCAGAATAATCTAGCAAAGGTAAATTAGCAGCTAATCACAATACCATATAAAAACTAAACCAACAACAACCAAATTGAAGAGGTTGAAAACCACTTCGGCTATTCACAATTTGGGGGTTGGCAGGCAGGTGCTGCCACTAAGGCAGTCAAGAATTCGAACATCTGTTGTTGCAGTTAAGTATGACTCACACTCTTGTATTATATTCACCATTCCCATTGCCTCAGTGCCATTTTGTAGACTCACAAAGCTTACCCTACCTGGGAGGGGAAAGGATAAGGATCCAGGAGCCCCTGGAGAATGACCCCAGCAAATCTTCTTTTGGACCTTGAAAAGAAACTCAGTTTGTAGTGCTTTGTGAAAGTATGAACACAGGACCAATGTGCTGTCCCTAGAATGTTTCTAGAGTTCACCTCTTTCCAGTATGACATCAAAGTGGACAAGGCCCTAGCCAAGTGAGCCTAAACCTTCCTGGAAGAGATTTACCATGGTAGGAGTAACAGAAAACAAAAGCAGAGGACAACCATCATGCAACAGTTTTATAGAGGCAAGCTGATCTTTCTTTGCTCTAGTACAGCAGACAAGCAGCCATTCCGCTTTCCTAAAAGGCATTGTTCTGTAAAGGAAAACTCCAACTTAGAACTCAAATAAAAAACATATTTTTTCATTGTATCTTTGTTTTTGAGCTATTTTAATGCTTCTAAATCACTCCAAGTGCTTCTTTTACAATGTTAATGTGTTTTCCTCAAAATGGCGGATGATGGGGCCTGATTTGGTAACGTGATCTTGTTTTCTTGCTTTCATTCCTTTTTCTCACAATACATTTCAAGTCCTCTTTATATGAGTCATGCTAGACATAAGGAAGTGGCACTGCTTTCTCATGCCATTAAGATAGAATGGCATGACTGTGAATCACTGTCATCTAAACACACCTTCTGTAACAGAGCTACTTCTATTTTTACCTGACTAAGCCTCATTTATGTGTCTGTCAGAGCTTGTTCTATGATATAAATAGCTGTTAGCTACTTCCAGCAAAAGAAGTAGGCAAATACTTTTAACTCCTTACTGTCTAAAATAAAATGGTCCTTCCCTCAACACCTCCCTCTAAACGAAGCAGTAGCATCTTTCAATAAGATATTCCTTGACAAACTGAACTCCTTGGCACCCATTAGAAAAATCAGAATTAAATCCAACTTCGCTCCCTGGCTCTCAAAACATACCCACTCCATAATGTGTCAACGCAACAGTGTCTGGAAATCCTGGGTTAAAAATAAGTCCCCTATTCAACATCTAAAATACAAAGAACTTAGGAATCTGTCCAAAAAACCTGTCAACAATGATAACAGAAATTTCTTCACCTCAAGCCAAAATAGCCCACATAAAAACCCTAAAAAATTATGGCTCTCTATTAACCATCTCCTCCATCCTGGCAATTCCTCTACTCCCAACCCCTTCCCACATCATACAGCTACTGAAACTGCCATCCTTCTTAACAATTACTTATAGAAAGAATCCAAATATTTACCCAAAATGGTAATACTTCCCCCTCCCCTCCTTCATCACCCAAAACTTCACCTTTCAGTTCCCTCTCGTTCAAACCTGTTCCCAACTCCTTCATTAAATCGCTTCTTGTCAAACTTAAACCATTCCCCCTCTATTGATAAACTGCCTTCCTACTTTCTTAAAATAGTTGCTGAACAAATTGCCTATTTTGTCTCCATACTTATTAATCAATCTATAGTGGAAGCCTATGTCCCAGAAATCTGGAAAACTTTCTATACAATCCCTCTTCATAAAGGTGAAAACTCTACTGACCCTTCCAACTATAGACCCATTGCAATCCTATCCCCCATCTCCAAAATTCTGGAAAAATGTATTCGCACCCAATTTCTCAAACACCTTCTTGGAAATAACCTACTAATCTCCTACCAACATGGCTTTAGACCCCACCACAGCACCTCCACTGCACACCTTTCCTTTGCCCAAACAGTAGCAGAAGCCCTTGACAACAACTTGCTAGTCTCCTGTTTATTCCTTGATCTCTCTAAGGCCTTTGACACTGTTTCTCACCCTAAACTACTAACTAAACTCTCCAACCTTCATCTCTCTAGCTCCTCTATAAACTGGTTCTCAAGTTACCTCTCCAACAGGCAACAATCCATTTGCTGGAAAACTGTCTTCTCTCCCTTCTTTACAGTCAACACCGGTGTTCCACAAGGATCTATCTTACGCCCCCTTTTCTTCAATATCTTTACTAACAACCTTCACTCAGTGTGTCACCACTCCACATTCCTACAATATGCAGATGACTCTGCACTAATTTCCACTGCCCCTAACATCCCGGATCTCTTAGCTCTTACACAAAATACTTTTTCTTCTGTCGAATCATGGCTCTCCGATAATCAACTTGTACTTAACCTCCAAAAAACTAAACTTCTCCAATTCACTCCCCAATCTGTGGCTCACCTCAAATCCTCCTTTTCCATCACTTCTTTAAACAATACAATCATTATGCCAGAACCCTATACCAAACTACTGGGCGTCATTATTGATGATGAGCTGAAATACGATATTCATATTCAACAGTGTATAAAAAAAAAAATCAGAAACAAGGTATTCTCTATCACAATCAGAAATTCCTAACTCCTTCCTCTAAACTTTCTCTAGCTCAGTCTCTTCTGTTACCCTGCCTACTGTATGCAGCCCCTATCTTTACTAACATTCAATCTAGTCTACTTGCCAAACTTGAACTAACATTGCCCTTCAAGTCCCATCACTGCCATGCCCTCATATTACTACACTGGGCCAAATTTTCCAAACTACTACTCATTCAACAACTACATATTACTCACACCATCCTAAACAATCCTTTTTCATGTCCCTCTGTCACTAATCTTATATCCTACGACTGCTCCCCCCGCCTACTACATACTTCTGACAAACTTCTCCTTGACATTTACAAACCCAACAAAAATATTGGTAAGTCCCTTCACAAATACTCAATAGCTCATGCCTGGAACAAACTTCCCCTCAAGTTAAGAAACATCTCCAAAAGCATCTGTTTAAACATGAACTAAAACAATACCTACAAACTATATGGTCCTGTTCATGTCAACCTCCCCCCCCCCCATATGTTAAATAATGCCAGTTCTAAATCTGTTACACCTCTTCCTTCCTCCTTTCCTCTCTGTCTTACCTAATATACCTTGTATCCATGATCTTTACTCTCTGTAATGATATTATCTGTTTTAATTTTATCTTATGTTCTTTCTGTAATGTCTAATCTGTTGTTAAATGCTCTTTTACCTAAAATATTTTTTGTATTTATTATCGGATATACTCGACCCATGTGCATGTTCTTTACTTTAAAAATTTTTGTATTAGTACCTGGAGCTTTTCTCTTCGGGTCTCCACTAAAAATGGGCCCCTGACTCAGTTGGACTAACCCAGTCAACAAATGTCAAATAAATAAATAAATAATAAAATAACAGGTTTTTGTAAAGGGTGTCTTTTGTAGTCCTAAAAGAATTGGCAGACTTCCCCCCACACTGAGGTGTGAAAACTCTCATTGCAGTAAATGATCCTTGCTGCATCATGATTCTAAACCAAGTCCGTCTGCTACTTCCCAGTGCCTTCAGTGGGAAGTTTTTTTTTTAATCTTTCATGAATGATGCAGAATTAAAACATGCTTTTACTAGTTCCTTAATTATTTCTGTCATGTTCTCCCTCCCTTTTTTCTATTTCTTATTTATTTATACTTTGGTAACCAGGAACGTGAACTGGTGCCAGGAACCTTTTTAGCCAAGACTTAGGCTACATTGGCAAAGATAATAATAAATATTAAATGCACTTAGCAATACAAACAAAAAAAAAACACTGACATAAAGACATTGACCAAGATTGCATGTGCATCACATAGCCAATGTGTGACAGTGACCAAGTAAATTTACTAGAATGTACACATTAATAATGCTTAACTCTGCTATGTTGTTTATTATCAATAATGAATTGTATGGACCCATACTGCCCTTGCGCACAGACACACACACACACACACACACACAGATATATATATATATATATATATATATATATATATATATATATATAGTGATATTATCGGACTAATCCTTACAATCTGTTTCTTGTTTTTTTGGATTAGGATACAACACTGGGAGATTAATGGCTTGATTCAAGGGAACTTTAGGCATAAATTATGGATTAGTGTGTAACACAACTCTGTCCTTATGAAAACTTAGATAGGATATCAAAGCAATGAGTAAAACAGCATTCCATGTAATGAGCCATAAATCAGCCTGAGAGACAGGACCAAAGAGAAGTAACATAATTTTTCTAGAACAAAATTGAGATCCCAGGGAACAGGAATTTGCTTTTGAGGGGACTCATGCAACACTCCTTTCATAAATTGACCACAAAAACAGATGAAAGAGGGTAAAGCCATGGGCAGGCAAGTTGAAATAGCCACAACATGCACTTTCATAGAAGAATAAGACAGACCAACTCTAAGTTGCTCACACAAATATTTAAAAACCAGAGGGGTCGCAACCCTTTTGCACCTCTGTTATTGGCTAGGCACCACCTTGAAAACCTATTCCACTTGTAAACATAATAGTTTTCCAGTTGCAGGGTTGCAAGTTTTATTGCCTGCTTAAAATACCTGCTGCACATCCTCATGGAACAAGTGACTAAAAGGTATCAAGATAGAACCGTCCAGGCTGTCAGCTACAATTGCTCTAAGCTGGGGTGTATCATTTGCCCTGATGTTGTATGAGCAGATACAGTCTGTAAGGGAGTTTGTGGTAATTGCCCTTGGCCAATTCCATTAAAAAGGAAAAACAACTTTGCCTAAGCCAAAAGGGGGGTTACTACAATGATCTCTGTTAATTCTTTCTGAATATGTTTTAAACACCTTTATTGGCACAGACAAAAATTTATATAAAAGAAAACAAAACATGTTAACATGATCACAGTTGCAAACCTTATACATCACATACATGCTTTTATACAATTTTCATCAATCCAACATTACATAAATTGCTCAATTCCCTCTTTCCCTTAAACATCACTCATACGTTCATAGATTCATAGGTAGGTACTAGGCTATCTGCCCGAAGGCATTTATAAGCCTAGACAGAATGTGTTGGTGTTCGCCGCCCCCCTTAGATTAGCTTCCTGTGCCTCTGTCCAGCAGAGCCACTGAAGTGATCCCCAGGGTAAACTTTCTGTTTCCCATCCACTCGTCAAGGTTTTTTTTGAAGAGTGCTAGCGAGGAGCTCTGCCTAATGTAGATTGGAATCTTGTTCCAAAGCATGGGAAGTCTCTGGGACAGGAATCTATCCCTCCATCACGTCCTATTTATTGTTGTGGTGAGGTTTAAATCCCTAGAGCATGTGGCTCGAGGGGATAAGGTTTTCTTTAGGTGGAGAATGTCCATCAATTCTGGGTTGGAGATGGCCTTGTATGTCAGGCAGAGATGATCTCTGAGTAGGCGGTATGCAACCGAGTACAGCTGGAGTTTCTTTAGTTGAGCTGCATAGAGCATCTGTTTGAGGCCAGTGATCCTCTTGGTGAGGTACTTCTGTGGTCTTTCTAACTTGTGCAGGTGTCTTGTAAGGTACATCCCAAATGGGGTGTTGTACTCTATGATGGGTCTGATGAGTGATGAGTATAGGGGCACAATGACCTCTTTTGATCTGGATGCGAACCCTTTTGTGATTAGGTGGGCCACGTAGAAGGATTTTTCTAATCACTTTGGCAATGTGATTATCAAAGGTGAGATTACTATCTACTTGGGTCTCCAGATCCCTTATTACGTCTTCCGTATTCAGGGGACTACCACCTATGTGGTAGTTTGTGGGTACTTTGTTTTTTCCAAAGGGGATGACTATGCACTTTTTGGCATTTAGCTTGAGGCCATGATTTTGACACCAGGTATCCATCTCAGTGAGACTCTTTTGGAGGATGCTTGTGTCAGCTGGAGAGTCAATTATAGCCCCCTAGTTTGCAGTCGTCTGCAACTTGGTCAGCCATAGTCCTCCTGTGCTTGCCTGTACCTCTGAGAAGTATATGCAGAACAGGAAGGGTCCTAGGATTGAGCCCTGGGGAGCGCCACTTGTAACCAGTTTAGAGTCGGACCTAGCTCGCACAACTCTCACCATGTGGGTTCTGTCCGTGAGCCAGTTGGCAACCCATCTTGTGACGTAGGGGTTTATTTTCAGACTGGTGAGCTTTTCTATAATACCAGAATGGGGAATGGTGTCAAAGGCCTTTGCAAGGTCTATTTAGACTGTGTATACCACCTTTCCCTCATCTATAGCCTTGGTAACTGTCTCAAAGAAGTCCACCATGTTTAGGAGGCATGATCTCCTCCTACAAAACATTATTCTGCAGTGTTGTTCTCATAATTTCCATTTTTTAAAAGTAGTTTGCTCCTACTCTTTTCTAAAGATCCCACTTCCAATTATTTTATCTCTATTATAATATTCATTACTTCACGTACAGCTGGTTTAGTCTGAGTTCCATTTTCTAGAAACTGCTTTTTTGTCAGTCAACAGAATTAAGTTTAAGAAGGCCATACTATGCCTAGGCAATTCAAATCTTATATTCCAGATTAAAAATCATTTCCTTCGTTACCTCATTTGGTCACCCAATATTTCTGACAGAATAGTCTGTAAGAAATGTTTAAAGTTTGCCAACTCATTACACTCCCAAAACACATTTCCAGTTGTCTCTTTCTTCCCCATCAAACCTCCAATATTTGCCATCGACCTGAGGAAAGATTCTTTGGAGTCTGCTTAAGGTATAAAAATAACCTGTTAACACTTCCAAGCAAAACTCCTAAACCTTCTACATTTCGTTGCATACCTGGGAAACATGCATATGTTCTCCTATTGTTTCCTTGTGAACTGCTTATCCAATCTCAATTTCAACCTTTTCTAACCTATGATTTATTTCTATGGCTATCTGCAATATTTTATATGCCCTACTAATTATCCCCTTTTAACAGCAGCTTCTGTTCTTGAATCAACAAAAACTCTACCAGAGCAGGTCTTTCACTTAGGATTCCCCTATTCCTTACTCTTTGCCTATACTCTTGATATCATTCCCAGATAGGGAAGGCAGTCTTTAGCCTGCAGTCTAAGTGTCGTCTTGGCCTGTTCCCATTCTATTAATGTTCCTGCTTTTGTTATTAACTCCCAGTACCTTGGTTCCTTTGCCAGTTTCATTTCTGTGACACTTCATCTGTTGACACAATTTATCTCCAGAATACAATATCACATTGCTGCATGACACATTCACCTGTATCATACCTTCATAGCAATCTCTCTTAAGGCCATGTTCTGCTATGTGTGTTGTAGATGCATTTATTACCATTATGACATGACATTTTCTTTCTGCACATGCATTTCCAAATTTTCCCTTCCCACACATTCAGGATTGTTATACAGCACATTTGCTGCCATGACATTCATTTCCATGGGCTTATATGACTGTGCTTCTGACTAAATAAAATATTGATTTTAAGATATGTAGATGTTTATGACATATTTGCTAATACTGATGTGTTATGTGTATCATTTGCATACAAATGTGCCTTTCATGTAGCTAAAGCATCCATTTTGCATACAGTGACCATATACTGTGACATATGTGCCTGTGCTTAGTTGTTTGCAATCACTGCTTTGTCCATGTGATGTGTTATTGTACACACTGGCACAATGATGTGTGCTACTCAGCTGCAGACATCGCAGTACATGTAATCCTTATGCCCTGTACACCTGTACACCTGTACATGTATTTCTCAATAGGTAGTGTACATTAAATGTTCTCTACACAACCACTCACATTCTAACATCCACATCACTGCTTGCACAAGCTGTACAAGTAGGCGTGGCATGTGTGCATTCATGTGTGATTGCACATACTGGTTAGTTATATAGCAAGCCTGCAGAGGTTCTATGCTGTAGCAGTGGCTTATGTTCCATAGGTAGCTAATACTGTCTGTACATCTGCAATACAGCGATATAGGTGTATAATACCTATGTGTATGTCATGTACATGGAACATTTGAAATTATTTGTCTTGCATATACATAGTCCTGTCTTTGTGGCATCAGATATAATACATCATATTACTGATGTACAGCTACCTTGCTGTGCCACAGCAGCCAATCATCATCATATATTGCACAGAACCATAATATAAAACACCATGCATGTTATTCTGGTGTAAGCAGATGTAGCACATGTGGGATGGTAAACATTTGCAAGTGTGTTGTACATGCAGGAGGCATGATTAATATCCACAGATGGTAAGTGATATTCTATCATTTTATCATTTCAATATCATATGTTTGCATTATCCTGTATGTATGCAGTGATGACTCTCTGCTGCATCAGGAATATTTTCCTGAAACCTTGACAAAACACAGTAATTTTCAAGGCTGCAATGGGGCTTATTGGACAGATGTTCGCCTCCCTCTTTAAAGGTTGATGGTTATATCCTGACTTTTGTTGTTATCATCCTACATGTGCCTGGATCCTTCTTACTTACAGCCTATGCCATTTTTTGTTTTGTTCACATGTCCAGAGCTGCAGACCTAGAGCACAAGTACAGTTACATATATGGGTGCCTATGATGTGACATCCTTTTTAGTCAGGTACTGCTCCACATAACATGCCATCAGTCACTCCTGATTAGTATGGTACACACACAGCTGACAGTACCACAGCAAGTATCTTGTGTGCATTGGTGCATTGCTTTACCTTTGTTAGCATGGTAGGCCATGTGTAGACAGCACCCCTCCCTTGCTTTGTTACCTTCATGCTCCACCTCCTCTGCTGTCTCACTGTTTACTCTCTGTGTGCAACCTATTTCCCTTTGTGTTGTATCACCTTATGTTTGTGGTGCCCCTCGTGTGATGTTTCTTCCCAACCCAAGTCTCCTCTACCACTAGCCAATAGCTCACCATTCTTTCTTTTGTCCAAAAACAAAAAGGGCCTGTTCCCATTAAAAAAAAACAATTTTATATATATATATATATATATATATATATATATATATATATATATATACACACACACACACACACACACACACACACACACACACACACACACACACACATACACACTTATACACCACCTGACCCACCCTCACTTCTTCCATGTGTCAGACTTCATAGCCCTCATCCAACTTTTACTTTTCGATTTACCTCACTCCTTGGTATGTGTGCTCTGTGTGTGTGTGTGTGTGTGTGTGTGTGTGTGTGTGTGTGTGTGTGTGTGTGTGTGCTTGTGTGTGTATGTTCTTGTTATCTACATAATTTTTACCTAACAATTTTTGAATGTCCCCAGCTACCTGGAGGAATCTGCAACATTACAACATCACACATAGTTATATACCTGCATATTAATTTGCTGTTCACAAGAATTTAGGTTGCACGCAATGTATTCTCCACTGTCTACATAAGTATGAGGCATTTCCTTCATGCATTTACCTTTGTTACATACCATATGCACATATGTGTTTGCTCTCTGCAACATATCTGTGTGCAGTTTTACAAAGTATGGCATTTCCAGAGTGGACTGCTTTGATGAAGCAGTCACACTGAAGCCAATGGGAGGTACAGCCACTGTGAATGTTTGAGTTAGCTACCTTAGAAATACTTGTGCTCACTCTCATACTATGTTTCACTTTACTGTGCTGCAAAACATTGTTTTAAAGACATTTGTGGTGTTTTTCTTTCTGCTCTTCATGTAATCAGCTTTATAAGCATTCATAGGGGTTCCATCATGAATGAGAAAGGTGGTCTGTGGTAGTGTACTCTCACACCAACCAACTCACAAGTCACACCACATAAAATACTTGCCTTGTTTACTTTAATGTCTAATTTTCTCTGCTTGTATTCCCAAGTAAGCAAAATCTGACCAACTAGCTTCAGTTTATGACTACAGTACGTTAATCATGAAATGCAGATTTACAACTCAGTTTTAGTACTTTAAACAGAGAGTCCAACAAACTCCTACATTTTGTACCATCCTTTGTACAGTCCAAAGAACATTTTAAGGCTGGTATGGTTACCTGGGAAAAAGGGGCAGTTAGAGAGTGCAAAAAAGAAAACTGGCAGAAATGTTCTTCATATTCTCACATAATAGACAGTTGAGAAATCTAAATACAAAGTAGAAAAAAGGAAAATTCCCAAGTCTGTTAAAAGGTTTTTTTTATCCTTGACTAAAGGATAGAGATAGCGAATGTATAAGGCTGAGGAGTGCTGGCAAATCACTGTGATCCTACTGAAAACAAAAGATTCATAATAAAAATAATTTCAGAAAAGGGTAATTCCTCTATTAGACTCCGAAGAAATACTTCCACCATGATTAGGATCTGATACTTAAGCAGAAAAAACAGAGGATGTTTTTTTTCCCCAGTCCATTCCTAGGTCATTCGACAAGGAATTAATAAATACAGAGTATTTTTTTTTCAGAATTCTAGTTATACTGTTAAGTTTTTAATGTCTGCAATATACCCCAAGCAGAACCAGCAAAATCATTCTAGAGGAAGATAGAACTGTGGGACTAATAATCTGCTCTATGGTTCTGATGGAAAAGATAATTTATTTGTGGTTAGTGAAGCCCCCACACCTCCCAAACTTATATATACCAACTCAGAGATTTGAGTTTAGTGAAGCTTTCAAGGACTGGTAGCAGGTAAAATGTCAAAAGTATTGTTCACAAGCAAAATGCACAATAACACTCCAAAAATACATTAAAAATAGTAAATACATTAAAGTAAGAACATAATTCTCCACAGAAAGTGTTTCAATTAGTCACAAGCAGTCCAAGTTAAAAATAAAAGGTAAGCAGTCTATCAGATTAGAAAATTTTGAGAAAGTCCCAAAAAAGCATTAACCCTAGTAAAAAACACTGTTTTCTCACAAAATAGTAACAGTTTTCACAGAAAAATTAGTATTATGGAAGGTCTTCCTCAAGGGGAACCTATCTGTCAAACAATCTAAAAACATTAGCCGATCGTCAGTTCTTTAAAACCCACACGAGAAATGCTTTGTCATGCAGTAAGCACAGAAGGTTTCGGCACCCAGACTGCTTGTTTTCTCTCTCTGGAGTTCATCCTTCTAGCAGCCTTGGTACCTACTGGATATGGCCAAAGGCTTTGGAAGACTGTCTGGCAGTTATATCCTTGGAAGGACATAACCCATAAAACTAAGGCTACTGCATCACTGATTTAATGAATGCACATCTAGTGATTGTTGTTGTCATATCCTTGTTTTTTGTTTTATGCATAATTTCTAGTAATAAATCTTAACTAATCTTGGCCTTCTTCTTATCCATTAAATGCCTGGTAGTATCTGTTACCTTTCCTTCCTCCTATAGCATTGATTCTGGATAAGTATACCTTAGTTACTTGGAACACTGGCTATCTAAGGTGCTTGTGAGCTGTAACAGCAGACTCCACTTTAGGCATACCTGCACCTTGGTTTCCACTGAGATACTCTCTAGACTTGTGGGATACTTAGCTTTGACAGAAACAGGTTGGATGGGAAAATAGGTATATACCACTGTTGGGTAAAGGGAAAGTTTGGTATTACAAGGGACAATACTAAAGTGACACATGGGTTGAGAAGTTATAAAACAGCTTATACAGTGGCATACAATGAAATGTCAAGAGGCATAAAGAATATTATTAAAGGGAATTGGAAATTTCTTAAAGGCAATAATGAAATATTGGAAAACATTGGCAATGAACCCCCTTTTTATTAATAAAATGGTAAATTTTAAATGACTATTGGAAGGAAATAATAGGAATCCTACCATGGAAAAAGAAGCTACAACTAAATTTCGTTATTGTAAACAGTGCCCTTATATTATTTAAGAGAAATGTATTATATTAAATGATAGACTGAGTCCCATAGTTAAGTTCAAACATGGAAATCGCGGGTCCACAGGTATTGTTTACCTTGTTAAGTGCTCTGGATGTAATGGGTCCTGTGTGGAAAGACTGAGCAACCACTGAGAAAGAGAATTTAAGAACATAGTTATGATATCAGTAAGAAAAATTATAATAATTCACTTGCAAAACATAAAGAACTATGCAAGGAACATAAAAACTTTCCCTTTGTGATTACTGAAAAAGTTGCAAAAAGCCCTAGTGGTGGGGAATGGTAACAAGTGTTTGCAGAGAAAATTGCAGGGTTGAATAAGAATTTTCCTTGCAGCCAGTATTTAAATTATAAAAGAGATGTTTTAATACAATAAGCTTCATACTGAAGATAACAAGAGTGAGATTTTTACAAAGTAACACAGCTGTATTGATAGGAAATATTTCTAAATATAGACACCACAGGATTTTATGGCACCTTAGAGAAATATGAAAATAATTTTAAAGATGCTTTTTAATATGTATTTTGAATAAGCATTTTATAAGTATTAATGAACATTCATTATGATTTATCAAAACACAGTGTTAAGTAACCGCAGTGAATGTTTTTTTTTAATGCCATTGTTTTCAGCTCATATAAAATTATAAAATGAAGCTCTTTTTTAATTTTATTTTCATGTATGAAAATGTTATAACAGAGATGTTATAAAAGGAAGTGATGTAGTAGAACCTTCCAGTTTGATGAAGTCTCCCATGTGGGACAAAAACACTTAATAAGTAAATGTAACAAATTCAAGTATTTAGTTTTGAATTATCCAGTTTTGTCATTTCGCACTGGTTGGTGGTTCCTGGTTATGAAATAAAATGAAATAAGAATAAAAATAAAACTGAAGACACAAATTATATGTTTACATTTTAATATTGCCTTCAAACTGACTGCATTGTTCAGACCTGGAAAGGAGTCAGCCCTAAAAGACACAACCCACCTACATTTCACCTGTTCTGTCCTCATTCGTATATCACCACCTCTTTACTCACAGGTCTTAATCCTAATGCCATGTATAGTATCAGTTTCTGTTATATGTTTAGATAAGGCATTTGTACTGATCTGTCTTTTAAAATCATATAGATGCTCACATATATGTTCCTTACATTTCCTTTTAGTTTTACCAACATAAAATGCCCAATAACTTTGGCATTTAACTAAATAGACTAACTTTGTAGAATCACAGTCCACATAACTATTACATCAATAATTTCTGTTAGTAATGGGGTGAACAAACTTATTCAATTTTGATAAGAATTTGCAATATACACATTTACTGCAGGCATGAGTGTCTTTTATTTGGCTATATCTATTGTTAGCAGTGGGGTTTTACTTCTTATAACATAAAATTTGTTTAAGGCTACAACTCCTTTTATAGCCAAAACTTGGATGATCATTAATAATTCCCTGTAGTAGATTTAAGATATGCCAATGCTATTGTATAACAATTTTAAAATCATATGTAGGTCTATTATGTGTAAGAATAAATTTTAGTTCGGGATTATTAATAAATTGCTTAGACTCAATGTTCTCTGATGAGAATACAGGTCTAGCTGCTACATTACAATTTTCAACAGCCAATAAACATTCATTCGCTGAAAGGGGATTTTCGTATTCCCTGTTTGTAAAATCGCAAACTAATGAATTTGGATGTTTTGCTGCCTGTTTTTTTTTATCAATGGTTAACCAAGATGTTTGCAGCATTTGTTCACCAACTATATTACAAACAATATGGGAGGAGTGTTGCATACTAGCTCTATGTAGATAAGTATTTGTACATTAATTGTTATAATACCATTACAAGACTTTTCTAGGTGTATTTCTAAATAACTGATGTCAGTAAAAGAAAAAGATAACTTAAATTTTAAAAACTGTGTAGTAAGTGTTAAATAATTTACAAAATTGTTCCAGTCCCATTTGTTGGAAACCCATAAAATAAAAATACCATTTACAAACCTTTTATAAAACAGTAAGAAATCATGAAATATATTAACAATCATTAAAAACATACTTTTCCATGTGTCCAATACAATATTTGCATTTGTATTGGTCACAGGTATAACAACTGCTACAGTTTTGCCTTGAAAAAAGTATTTTTTTACAGAAGAACATATTATTAGATAGCATGACCAATAACAAAATAACAATTCACTGATTGTATTTTCTGTTGTGTTCAAATATGAATTTTTAGACAGAAATTCTCTGAAAATTCAACACTTATATCATTAGGTATTACCATGAATAATGAGTCTACATCAAGTGTTGCAAATAAATAAAAATGTACTTAATTTCACATGCCATTCATGTAGCTGTTTGAAAAAATTGTGACTATCTTTTATAAAGCTGAATGTCTCACTTAATGTTGTAACATATCCTCTAAATAGAATAAAATATTTTGAGTGACCTACCCTTTAGGTGAGATAATGGATCTCATAGAAAGTCTTTGTTTATTTTTATGTATCTTGCATAGGTCATAAAAAGTACGTATTACTGGATACGGCACATAAAAATAAATCAAAAGGTAATCAACCATTAAGAAGTAAAGTGTAAATCTCATTGGATGACTTTTTTTGTTTGAAGCAGTTTTTGAATTTCTAGTACTGCTGGTTCCCTCTGACAGGGTGGAACATCAGGGATTCTGTTGGAATTATTTGGAAGAGAAAGAAAGGATATGGTGTATCCTCTGGTTATACTCCTTTCCACCCAAACATCTGAAGTTATCTGAAGCCAGGCATGCTGGTGCAAGGATAGACACCACCAGACTGCTTTCAGAGGAAAGCAACCAGGCCTCCTTTCTGGAGCACTGGTAGGGTTTGCCAGGAAAGGAGCCCACAGAACCCTGATTTTATGAGCCATCTCTGGCGAGTGGACAGCTTCTTCCATTAAAGTGCGCCCCTCTGACCCTTGAAGAGCCAATGCCACATGTGTCCTAAAAAGGCCCTTGGGACTTTCTGAACCACATTTTCCCATCCTCTGGTTCCTGGAGAAGGACCGTTGAGGAGTAGAAAAACATACACCCACTACAGAAAGGGTCTTTCCATCTTTCTCACGCTTGGACAAAGTTTCTCAAACTTTAGGATCAAAAAGGAATGATCCGTCAAAGGGCGCATTGATGAATGAAGACTTGAATGGCTCCAAAAATTTGCATAAGCGCATCCAGACATGTCTCCTAATGGCTGCGCCTGTACCTGCTGCTCTAGTTGTCCCTTCTGCTCTGAACTGATAATAAATGACTCCCAACCAGAAGTGGAGAAATTTCCTGGAATGCTTGTCTACTTTTATGTGGTAATATGCTATGAGCCTCGTGGACAAATTTGAAATGGACTCTAGGTTGGCCGACTGAGTAGCAACCTCATCTTGGACCTCTTCAAATATGGCTTCTGCCAGGGTATCTGATAGCTCTTCAAGCAGATCCCTCTGAAGTCTGGTGAAGTGTGCCATAAAGTTCAAAGATTGCAATGCAAAGGTCAATGATCCCTGGAATTTAGTGAAACTGGAGAAGCCAAGCCATGAGCCTGAGGTTCTGAAGGTTTGGGTGAACTAACCCCTCTCGATTGGGATAGGAGATCTGGATCTGTGCCCAGAGTCCATGGTCGCGAAATCAGATAAGGCCAAAGAACTAGGGCAAAGTAGCCACTGCATTTGTTCTTCAGGGATGATGCAAATAGGTCTCAGCAAGGCTGGCCCCAAT
Organism: Protopterus annectens; assembly: GCF_019279795.1. Taxonomy (NCBI): domain Eukaryota; kingdom Metazoa; phylum Chordata; order Ceratodontiformes; family Protopteridae; genus Protopterus; species Protopterus annectens. The sequence goes on from NC_056748.1 coordinate 554,842,092, forward strand.
GATGAAAAATTTCCTTGCCACTTTGGGATTGACGACCACTAGTGAGGCAGGAGAATGCATCTGCTCAGTTTGTCCATTATCAGATTGGAACTCCCCAGAATATGCATTGCTATCAGAAAGTGGTTGGAAGAAATCATCCACTGCCAGACATTGACAACTTCTCGACAAAGGGGCGGGTATGACTTGGTTCCTCCCTACCCGCTGATGTACCTAACTACCGACAGATTGCACGTTTGAATTAGAATCAGTACTGAGGGAAGAGCAGTTTGAAAGGCATGTAATGCTAAAAGCACTGCCCTCAGCTCCTTGCACTGATGTGCAAAGCTGGACTCTACAGGGGACCGAGTGCCTTGCATGGTCTTCCCCAGATAATGACCTCCCACCCCATCTGGGAAGTGTCCGTGGTCACTATGGCTTGGGGTTGAGAAGGAACAAAGGGATGGCCCAAGAGAATTTCATCTGACTGAATAAACGAAGCCAGGTCTTTCTTGCAACAATTGGTAATCAAAATCTGATCTGACATTGGCTGATACAGAATGGACCACTGAGATGCTAGAAGCCACTGAAGAATTCCCATGTGAAAATCTTGCTAGAAGAACTAATGTAATGGCCGCTGCCATCGAACCTAAGGCCTGCAAGACTAGTCGTTTGACTAATCTCTTTGTTTCTGACAATCTTTTTTACTTGGGCCTTGATCTTTTGCAGTCTTGGACGGGGAAGGGAAGCTATGCAACTATTAGCATTCAGCACTGCTCCTATGAACTCTAAAGTTTGTGTTGAAGTCAGTTGTGATTTTTCATAACTTAAGGTAATCCCTAGGTTGGCACAGGTCTGGAGAATGTACTCTCTGCTTGTTCTAGTAGATGCCTGGTAGGAGCGGTAATGAACCAGTCATCCAAGTATGGAAACACTAGGATTCATTGCAGTCTCAAGTGAGCTGCTAGTACTGTCATGCATTTGGTGAACACTCTGGGGGCTGTGGTGAGGCCAAAGGACAGAGCTCTGAACTGATAATAACTGGCTCCCAACCAGAAGTGGAGAAATTTCCTGGAATGCTTGTCTACTTTTATGTGGTAATATGCATCCAGGAGATCCATCGAGCACAGTCAATCATTTTTCCCTAGAAATGAGAGAATAGACTGAAATGTGACCATCTGGAATTTTGTTTGTCGAAAGGAGTTGTTCAATATGCTCACATCCAAACCTGATCTCCAGTCCCCTGTCCTCTTTTTTTGAAGCAGTTTTTGAATTTGTAGTGCTGCTGGTTCCATCTGACTGGGTGGAACATTGGGGATTATGTTGGAATTGTTTGGAAGAGAAATAAAGGGTATGGTGCATCCTCTGGTTATAATCCTTTGCACCCAAACATCCAAAGTCATCTGAAGCCAGGCATGCTGGTGCAAGGATAAACACCCCCCGACTACTTCTAGAGGAAAGAAACCAGGCCTCCTTTCAGACACACTGGTAAAGTTTGCCAGGAAAGGAAACCTGATTTTGCAGGCCACCTCTGCCATGTTGGCAGCTTATTCCATTAAAGCTTCCCCCTCTGCCCCTGTGAGAGTCACTGCCACATGTGTCCTGACAAGACCCTTGGGACTTTCTGAATCACATTTTCCCACTCCTCTGGTTCCTGGAGAAGGACTGTTGAGGGGTAGAAAAGCATACATTCACTGCAGAAGGGGTCTTTTTGTCTTTCTCATACCTGGAAAAAGTTTCTCAAACTTTAGGGCCAAAAAGGGATGATCCATCAAAGGGCACATTGACAAATGAAGACTTGAATGGTTCCACAAATTTGCATAAGTGCATCCAGGCATATCTTCTAATAGCTGTGCCTGATCCCACTGCTCTACTTTCCCCTTCAGCTGCATATACTATGAGCCTCATGGACGAATTTGAAATAGACTCTAGGTGGGCCAACTGATAAGCAACCTTATCTTGGACCTCTTCAGATATGGCTCCTGCCAGAGCATCTGATAGCTCTTTAATCAGAACTCTCTGAAGACTGGTGAATTGTGCCATAAAGTTCAAAGACTGCAATGCAAAGGTTGATGAAGCATAAACCCACTTTCCAAACCTATCCATTGCCCAAGACTGTCTATTGGGAGGATGGATAGTGGAACTTTCCTCTGCCAGTTCCTTTTTTGTGGCCACTGCTACCACCATGGCATATACTGGTAATCTTTTTGTCCTAATGATGGTCTTCTGGTTCAGATAGAATTCTGTCTGGCCTCTTGGGAATAAGTTCTGTGATGTCAGAAGCCTTCCAAACATACCTCTCAACTTGGAAACATTACAAATCTGGACAAGGCCCATGAAAAATAGGTACAGATCTGTATGCTGATTAACATAACATTTGCATACATAATTACATAACCTCACCCACTCCAATGGAAGTGTGGGATACCAACTTTCAAACACAAACTGAAGAACAGGCAACCAAAATATGGCACTAGAATCCCCCTGCAGCCATCCAATGTCCCATTACCTGGCTATTTCTCCCCCATTTACCATAAACAATAATGCGTGCATACTGCTTTACTTCTACAATGATTATTTGGATTTTATTTTTACATTTTATAGCACAATGCACAAACGCTAATAGACAGCTGCTAAACAAAGCAATACTGTCTCAAAATAAAAATAGACTTAGGATTAAAACTTCTCTGCCCTTTAAACTCACATTCATTGAAACAGCATTGAAACCAACACCGCATCCAAAGAAAATGCATCTGGCCATTGGTGGATAAAGATTACCTTTGGGCTGTTTTTAAATCATAGGTCCCTTGCACACAAAACAAGAAACATACATGTGTTTTTTGATATACCTTCCTGACTTTATTAAATTACATTCCTTGTATAAAATAGGACACTTGCTAGATTTATTTGAACATTTTTCCGGTAGGCAAGGAAACAAAATGCATGAACCTATAATGACAAAACTGCTCAATTCAGAACATTTTCATCATAAAAGTCTACTTACACACACACACACACACATACATACACACACACACACACACACACACACACACACACACACACACACACACACACACACACACATACTTCCTTCACGAGAAGATAAAATACCTCAAAGATCTGCAGTACCCATGCTCGCAGATCGTTTCCAGCAGTCCTTTCCACCATGATCCCATCGTTCAAGCTCTGTACCTAATGTTTCCAGCAGCCCTTCCCACTCGCATATCCAAGTAAATGTTGTCAACAACAGTCTACAGTCCTTCTCGTTCCCGCTTGCAGATGCAAGTGCAGTCCTTTCCACCATCCAAACAGTAAAGAACTTCTACAAACTATTTACCAGGCAAGGATATGACTACAAACTGCACAAAGACTAAGAAAAATTAAAACTGTATCATGACTTAATACCAGCAATCATTTAGGGCTGTACAGCATTTACCAAGTGCTGCATTTCACTCTTCATGGTCTGAGAGGTGGGTAAATACAACCCACACCACCAGTCTTGATTCAAGTTTAACTGAGAAATAGCCACCAAAAAACCCAATTATATCATGCTTACTTTCCCCCCAAGAAAGCATACATGAATCATTAAGAAATTAAACTTTCCTACACGCAGGTTTTTTTTAATGGTGAGAAAGTATTTATGTGCATTAGGAACTAAACTCAGCTACTTGTAAATTACTTCTGACATCCAACCAATGGCTCATGCTTTTATCCTAAATGTGCAAGCAGTTTCTTTTAGGCTGAGTCTGTTTGCCACTGGACCTTAGACTCTTTGAAATTACACTCTACATATTGTTCAGGTCTATTAACATGACATAACTTTGGAAATGATTCAGGTTACAATTCTTGGGATCAGATAACTGCAATATTACAGGAGACCTTACTGTAAAACACAACTGGAAATAATTTAGGGCAAGAGATACTCATTCAACAATTGTGCATTCAGTGTCCCTAACAACTTTCTCAGCACATTTGCAGATTTATAAACCAAAGTAGCAAGCAAAGAGCGTGGTTGTTATATGTATTCAAAACTGGGGACAACTAAAAATAATCAAAAACAATCACCTCAAATCATGGACACTTTAAAAATATAAGGACTATTAACAGAATAAGAGGATGTGAATTAACACGCATTTTTGAAGTAAATGAAGCCCAGTAAATATAATACTTATTACCAAGTGTAATCCACCACATTTTTGAGCTAAAAATCAGGGACAGATGAAATGTATCTAAATGTTTTATAGCCGGCATTTTTGCTATAATCGGTTAAAGCTACCTTTTGAAGTTAGAATGTCAAAAGTGAAAATATGCTTCTTATTGTTGTCTGTTGCTTTCTGTGGTGGTGCAGAGCATTTAGTACAGTACATTTAAACTATATATCTAAGATGCATGTCATTTTTTTTCTGATTTAGACTTAGTTGCTCATCCTCTGGCGGTACTGCAGACCAGGTTCATTTTAATTTATTTATTTTAATTTATTTATTTAACATTTGTTGACCGGGAAAAATTTACTGACAAAATGACCAATTTCAAAATTTCTTACAACCAGTTTACACCTAATACTGGAAAGAAATAAATCTTAGTGACTTTAAAACGTATAAAGTTATGCAACAGTTACTTTTTTTCAAATCCCTAAAGTTCTTTCTGTGTTTAGGAAGAAGAATACAATAAACAGGGGTAGGAAGATTACCTCTGGTCATAACCACTGTTGCCTTGCAAAAACAAAGATTCAACAAAGGGTTCTTAATTTAAACAAATACCAATAAGATTCTTGTCAGTCGCAAAATTCCTTCTCACCAAAAAGTGAGAAGACGCGATGCCAGAACTCCTGTATTTCTGTACTGCTGAATTCCAACCTACACTGTAGCCACTGTTTCGCAGCAAAATACCTCATGCTGAAACTATTTGCTTACACATGTATTTTTAACAAAGGAGTTTTACATGTTGCCTACCCAAAAGAACTGTATCGATGCCTGCCATCTGAATACACTATACTGCCTAAAAAACTCCAGAAACATAACGTGCCTTCCATACAAATTAGAGTGCGGTTTGTACAGTAATAGCGTGAAATGTTCATCTTCAGATAGTTATGATGTACATAACTGAAGAGTATGCATTTATTTTAAGATTCAAAAAAAAAAAAAAAAAAAAAACAGCACGAGTACTACAATCATAAAAATAGCAAATAAACACTATTATGTTATGATACATAATCCTAGCCTTAAAAGAAATACTTGAGCATTTTACCTTCTATGTGCTCAAGGGCTGCCTGTATGCAGTTTGACCAAATTCATGTTACTCAGGTTTTCTGCACAAGTTAATAAATTATATGCATTTATCTTTTTGCTTCATTCTAATTCATTTAGCTAACCTGGTATTATGTTGAGCAGAACACGGATTTGTGTCTTGAGTAAATGTTGTCAACAACAGTCCTTCCCGTTCCCGTTTGCTCGCAGATGCAAGTACAGTCCTTTCCACCATTCAAACAGTCCTTCCTGGTTCCTGGCCAGCTGGAAGTGTGCACATGAGCCCTTGAGTTCACTTTTGACAGGCTGACGGAGCTGACATCAGCTCAAAAAACGAAAAAAAAAATTTAAAAAATAAAAGCTGGGAAAAATTTGGAAATGAGGGGGTGCCACTCGGGAATCATGGCACCTCATTATTTGGACCCCCAAACTTGGTAAAAAACAAGTAATTCAGGACAGTTGAGAGGTATGCTTCCAAACCCACTGCAAGATTAATTTCATGAGGTTATCAGCAGGTGCAGTAACCCCAAGAGGTAGATGGTCAAGTGTCGAAGGCCTGCTGCTACACTGATTCCCCTGAAGAGGGCTTTTGGTATGTCCAGCCACCCCTTTGTTTAAGGACCTCAAGGATGTCTCCAAACAAGACATCTTCTGGGGGTGATCATGGGGAACCCTCTCCGTCATCAAAATCAGTGTCTTCTGTGATGGATTTCTCTGGCGAATCTAAGTGTTTCCCCTTACACTCCTTCTTCTGTTGAACCTCCTCATTGAGGCAATCTGGGGAGGTATCAGAAGAGGACAATGCCTAAAAAGGTGTCTCCTGTGGCTTTGGCGCTCACTGTCCAGGCGTCATGATTGGAGGCAGCTCTGGTCAAGAGGAAGGATTGTGAAACTGCTCTGACAGGGAAGGAACCGACTGAATGCTCACAGTCTACAAGGTCCTCTCCATAGCCTGGAAGACTGGTCCCCCCAAAGTGGGAAGGGAGCCCAGAAATGAGAGGGGCTGCCTAGGAACCATGGTCACTCCCCACTCCAAAGAAGCTGCTCCCAAAGCTGACGCCAGGGTAAAGCTAATGCGTGCTGAAGCTCCAAGGTGCAGAGATGGCTCCAAAAAAAACAGAGTTGAGTTCGCCCCTCAGAGCCAACAGGATAGCCACGATCCTGAGAGTTCTCCAGATCTGACAGAGCTGAAGAACTCAGGTTAGAAATCAGTATCAGAGATGCAGATCTCTTGGCAACTGAAATAGTTGGCACTGGAAAACTCAGAGCCAGAATATCGTACACCTTAGAGGAGGTTAGAGGAAGAAGAGTAAATGTCCCATCTCTCCAGAATCTACTCCAACCCTATTGCACCACCAGACCCCTATGATCCAGCAACAAAATCACTTGCAGATCACTAAAGCCAATAACTCTGCTGGTGAAGCACTATTCTCTTGCGACATTGTCAAATTATGAAACTCCCTCCCACCCACAATTACCTCTATACCATCATGCACCCACTTCAAAACTTTACTAAAAGTGCACCTAAAAACATGCTGGCTATGCCCTTGCAACTCCCACTCTAATATCACCCACCCCATCCAACCACTACCTTTCTTTCCACCCCACTAACTACCTTGATTATAGCAAGCTCAGATGCTCATAAGCCTAGTACTTATTATACAGCAGGAACTTCTTATTGTAACATTTATTAATGTCTGTTATGTACTTTGCAGATAAAGATTCTAGTTGTCTACTGATGTACTATGTTCGTCATCTGTAACTATGTTTGTAATTAATTGCTATGTTAATCAAATTGTTAATCGCTATGTAATCCAATGTAACTACTGTCTGTTTATTTTAACTGTGGAGCTTTTCTCCCCGGGCCTCCGCTGAAAATGGACCTACGTCCAGTCGGACACTCCCGGTCAACAAATGTAAATAAATAAATAAATAAAAATAAAATAAAGTGTAGGAAAAGTCACAGAAGGAGAGGGTCTGGCACCCAAATGGGCTGGAACTGAGGATGCACCTGCAAGTCCTCTTGCCACAAGGAACTGATCCACCAATCTCAACAAATCTACTTTTATTAAGCTCCTAGTGGAATAAATTGACTGGGTAGAGGGGGATTTTGGTCTTTCAAAAAATGGGCTGGGCAACTGGCCAGCAGAGATTTATGGATGGGGAATGTCTGGTCCAAGGTCTATCCAAGAAAGAAAATTCAGGCCATTTTGTTAGATTCAAAGATATTGGTGCCTCAATAGAAGATAGCACTGAAGCTGTCAGCTCCATATGCTGATCTAATATTTGTTCTGATAATTTCAGCACTGGTGGGGAAGTCAGTTTCAGTGTCGAAATCAGCACCAAAGTAGCCTTTGATGTAACTGCTGGTTCCATAAAGAAGGCAGGAACTGAAGTTCTCAGTTTTATAGTCATCAGTGCCGAGGGAGAAACTGGCACTGATTGATTCTTCTTTTTTGGTTTGTCTAATTTGGAGGATGAAGATGAAGAGGAAGGGGAAGATATATCTGTTTTGCTTTTACCAGAAAAACTAGGTAAGGTCTTCTCAAAAGCAGATTTAGTCATCCTCTTTAGCATTAATTTGTTTTTTCTTTCTTCCAGGGCCTGGTGACTAAAGGCATGACATTGAACAATCCTCTTGCAAGGGCACCAGGCCCAGGCAATAGACACAAACAGAATGCCTATTGAAATTGGGCATCTTATGGTCACACTCATGACATTTCTTTAAAACCAGAAGCTCCTTTAACTTTGTCAGCCATATCTTATACAAGTAATAACCCAAACAACAAAAGAAACCGAGAAGAGAAAATGACAGAAAAGCTACCAACAATGGTAGATGAGAGTACCGAAGTACAGAAGGCTACCAATGATGGTGAAGGAAAGGAAAAGAAATAAGTACTACCAACAATGGTAGTCACAAGGTACACCTAAGTGTATACGGGAAGGATGGCGAGGCGACAAAAGGTTTATTGAAAAAAAGAGTAGGGTGAAGAAGAAGAATAAACAAGCAATATAATAATAAGGAAAAAACTGTAAGGCTATACAAAAAAATTTGAAATAGAGCAAGAAAATTAAACTAGCCTGAAAGCAATTTGGCAATGCATCTGTCACAAGAAGCAGCAAACAAGATCTGAGGTAAACTGGAGAGGAACAGTCTAGGTAGGACTTAAGCTTGAGAGTTTTTGGTAGTAATGGCTGAGTCATTTCTGATGCTCAGAACCCACAGTTCTGATGAAATTCCATAGCACTCGGGATAAAAGTGTTTAACATGGTTAATAAAGTTATATTTTTTAGTCCAATTTGCCAGATTTGTTGTACCTCTACAAGTTTTCCATACCTCTCAACTGTCTAGAGTTTTGCAAAATGTCCAAATGTTTTCCTCATAAATTCAGTCTGATCCACATAAAATTTATGGTTTTCTGGCAAATCAGTGACATGATCTGAGGAATGAAATCTTATAAATATAAATATTTAAAATCTATTCCTGTTTTTGGGTTTTTGTCCCCCATGATGTCAGGCTTTGTCCAAATTTCTTGAGCTAAAAGGTTGAGAGGTATGGTCAGGACTGTAATTCACTAGTAAACTTCTGCTTTCTCTGCTAACTGCAGTAAGACTTGATATGATCGGCTGTGATAACAAGTATCTTCATTCAGGTCTGTAATCTACTAAATGTCCTCTGATTTAGGAATCACAAGAATCATAGGAAAATTCAAGGCAACCGAGTTTTGCGATCATTATACCTTGCTGATACCCATCCTTAAACCGCACCTCTCTTCTCGATGAGTGCTAGGCTGGACCAGGCCCCATCTGAATGAAGATATTCTACTGTGTAATACCTTAAACCTCTTGAATCAGAGGCAACATGGGATATATGTAAATTACCCCTTAAGGATATCAGATGTTTCAGCTAAATGGCAATTCTGAATGTCCATAACGTATCACACAGGGGAAATACTAGTTTTGCTAGATTTTTCTTTTTGTGTTTTTAACCAGTTGCTTTTCCTGTGTGACCTTTTTAAACATTGTTTTAATGAAGATATTCTATAACACTGTCTGATCTGCAGTGGTAGTTTACTCCACAGCCTGGGAAGGTGTTCGGTAATGAACATGACTCCACCTTGGTTTTAGATGCTAACCTAAGTTCATGGGCTGCTTTAGTAGACTTATTTATTTATTTTATTTGTTAACCTAGACAGTCCATTGGAAAGAAATCTGCCCCTTTTCAGTGGTGTACTGAGAAGTAAAGCTATATTTCATACAAGAAGTTAAGATTAAAGGTACACGTGTGTACTGTTTCAGGAGCACTTGGGATTATATAGTTTAGTACAAAGATTACAATGCAGGCATACTTATGTTCAACAGAGATTATAGTGCAGATATATATTTTGATTAAAGACATACAAATAATATGTACAGTAAATGTAAATATATATAGATTTTATATATATATATATATATATATATATATATATATATATATATATATATATAGGAGCGCTAAAGAATCCTGAAAGCCCAAAATCCTGAAGACTAAAATCCTGAGACCAAAATCCTGATTGTTCAAAATACTGAAAACTCAAAATCCTAAAAACACACAGGATACCAACACTCACTATATTCCAGCACAAGTACATACAGAAACATATTACCCTTCAACTATATGCAGGGGGTCAAGCCCCCCTGCACCCCCACACCCCCTGTGGTTTAAATATATCAACTCCGAGATTGCACTTCACTACACTAAGTGCAGTCTTGGAGTTGATATATTTAAGTAGCAGAGGGTGTGGGGGTGCAGGGAGGCTTGCCCCCTCTTATACTTGGAGAACAGTAATATAGTTTATGTTTTATTTGTTTCTATATATACTTGTGCTGGAATACAGTGAGTGTTGGTATCCTGTGTGTTTTCAGGATTTTGAGTTTTCAGTATTTTGAACTTTCAAGATTTGGGGCTTTCAGGATTCTGTAGCGCTGCTATATATATATATATATATATATATATATATATATATACAGACAGCAAATTATGTTGGCTATTCTCTTCTCTGTCAACACATATGTTTGATATAGATTCCATCTTATTCAAGTGTGGGATGGCATAGTTTGTGAGTGGGTGGCACATGGTCAGTTTTGAGTTAACGTGGTTGACAGACTGAATATATAATTAGGTTTATGGGATGTGTGAAAGAATTATGAGATTATTGTGGTGACAGTAGGTTATTTGAAGAGGCAGAATTTAGGAAGAGTGGGATAAAACAAGAGTGGCCAGTAACGGAGGATGGAGTATGGAAAGTATTATGCAGGGAGAAGGTAGCTATAACAGGAGTGCAAGGAAGTTAGTTAGCCAAAGTTTGAGCAGGAGCAGTGCCAGGAGTCCATGAGGTGTTTCCAATGCTGCAAAGTATTATTACTGAATGTTAGACTGAAAAAAAGGACTTCTATGAGATGAGTTGTTTAGGCAAGAATAGTATGAGTTTAGATTTTTTTGGCTTTAGGAAAAGTTGGGCAGCAGTCAGTCAGGATTCTATAGATGTGAAAGATTGCTTTTTTGTTTCAGGTCATGCATATTTTTGGCAGAGCATATAAAGGTGGCATTGTCAGCATACTGGATTACAATAGTTTGTTAACAGACTAAGTGAAGGTTATGTATAAATATACTGAAGAATAAAGGGCCAAAAATAAATCATTTGAAGATTCCCACTGATAAGAGGAGAAAGAAGGCAATATCACTTTACCATTTGATATCCTGTTGCCTGTTGGACAAGTAGCTATCAAATCAGGCAAGATAAGTGCTAAAATGTACATTTTCTGGATTAGTTTTTGGTGTAAGGGTATACCTAAGGCTTTGGAGAGGTCCAGAAATACAGCTGACACAAAATTACTTGATTTATGGCTGTTGTAAAGCTGGGATGACAGGTTGAGGTACTGTGGTCAGGGCAGAATCTATGTTGTACTGGTGTGAACAGGTTATTTTGAGTGACACAAGTTCAGAAGTTATGATTGGGTTCATTTTTCCAAGATTTTTTATAGGGGAATAGTGTATCTATTGCTCAATAGTTGGTAAAGTCTGTGAAGTTATCTTCTTTATCTAGGGATAAGATGAAGGATTTTTTCAGGGTTTCAGGGACATAACTTTCCTTCACAGATTAGTTAATTACAACTGAAACTGGAAATGCCAGGGCATCTGTTGCTATTTTTAAGTATGCAGATGGAAGATTGGCAGTTAAGGTAGTAGGCTTTAGTTTTTGTAGTAGTTTTTTGATGGCTGTAGTGGACATGGATTTTTGAAGGAGTGAAGGGCTGGGGTGGTGCTGTGGTCAAGGAGCTCAAAACAAAGCAGATCCAAACCAAGAACAAAGTAAAATATCCAAAGGCTTGAAAGGAACGGAACAGTCCAACGTATCTTGAATCAAAATTGACTTTAATGAAGAACAAATAAAAAGTAGAACATTACATCAAGCGCTTTCACCTGGAATCATACCAGGCTTTATCAAGATAAACCATCATTAAAAATTCAGTGCTTAAGTACCTTCTAGTCCAAATCATGTGACTAGAACTCCAATTAACAAAATATGCTAATTAGACATTGAAACTAGCAAACCACTAGGTTATGTTAGAGACTTAAATAGTTGTTTTACAATGCTGTCAAAGTTAAAACAAATACATCAACATAACCAAACTACAAGCCAAACTTGTAATATCTTAAGGCAACATTAAAAACTTATAAAAAATTCATATGTGCCTTGAGAACCATTCAAAAATTGTGGTTAAAAATTACTGCCCATTAGGCACAAAATAGGCAGTAGTTTAAAAATTATTCGAAACAAAACATTCTCCATATTGTTAAAATAAATGACACTTCCAAGAAACAAACATTATAACTTAGCCCTCCTCAGTTTTAAAACACTCATGATGCTAACACTGTCATTCAAACCAGGGGGTTTAGTTGCATTTAATTTAAGCTGCCACCACAATTCCTTATATTCCAATCGGGCCTCCCACTCACCCCCTCTATTGTCCTGCAAGACCTGATCTAAAATAAAAAACTTAAGTTGCATATAGGGGCATGTACCAAGATGTTTATAAAAAGCATTGTTTTCCTTCTTCTTAGAAACATCGTAGAGGTGCTCATATATCCTTCTTTTGAGTGTTCTCTCAGTTTTACCCACGTAAAAACTGGAGCACTATGTGCAAAACCCCAAACAGAAGACCCCTTTAGTACCACAGTTGTAAAAATGGTCAGCCCTAACTCTAAACCTCCTAGATGGAATGAATATAGAATTTTCATTAAGCACATAAGGACATTGTTTACATGAGCCACACTTATACGTGCCAAGTTTCGAACAACCCCTTATGGAACCAAAACCAGATTCACCCTCAAAAAGGCCCTTAAGGTTCATGTCTCTTTTTCTAATAAAATGGGGGCGTTCCTTGACGAACTGTTTGAAATCGTCGTGATGCGTCAGTATAGGCCAATATTTTGTGATTAACTGCTCAACCTTCAATGAATCCCCAGAAAAGGTGTACACAAAGCTATTGTAAAGCTGGGAAGACAGGTTGAGGTACTGTGGTCAGGGCAGAATCTATGTTGTACTGGTGGGAACAGGTTATTTTGAGTGACACAAGTTCAGAAGTTATGATTGGGTTCATTTTTCCAAGATTTTTAATAGGGGAATAATGTAGCTATTGCTCAATAGTTGGTAAAGTCTGTGAAGTTATCTTCTTTATCTAGGGATAAGATGAAGGATTTTTTTCAGGGTTTCAGGGACATAACTTTCCTTCACAGATTAGTTAATTACAACTGAAACTGGAAATGCCAGGGCATCTGTTGCTATTTTTAAGTATGCAGATGGAAGACTGGCAGTTAAGGTAGTAGGCTTTAGTTTTTGTAGTTGTTTTTTGATGGCTGTAGTGGACATGGATTTTTAAAGGAGTGAAGGGCTGGGGTGATGCTGTGGTCAAGGAGCTAGTGAGGTTACGAAAGAAGGTTGCTGAGGGATCAGAGTGGGTTGATGAGGTGGATGAGCATGAGAGGAATAGGAAGGAGGTTACTAATTCAATTAAATGGATATTAAATACATCTGAAATTGATTTGGTAGATGCATATACTGCTGGTACTGGTTGCTTAGCATGATCAGGGTTTAGAAGATTATTTACTGATGACCAGAAGAGGTTTAGATTATTGTAAATTGGATTTGCAGTTTTGAGTAATAGACTCTTTTGTTTGATATAATTTTTTAAAACATGAACTCAAGAAAAAACGAAAAACTTGTATAAACTCACACACATGGAAACTGCCAGGCAAGCTGACCAGTAGAACACCAACACCATACACAAGTCGGATAAGTCCAAAATGCGTTTAATCTATTGTACCATAAAATTAAGCACATGAAAAAGCTTTTCGTTGAGTTCAATAAATTAACTTCCTCAGAAAAAAGCCTGTACAGGAAACAGGGGTTTAAATTCACCTCCACCTTGTCACATGATTGCTAAACTTAGATTAAGAGGTTGACAGCGTAGTGAAACACTCGCAAGCCCCTCCCCAGTTTTGCAAACTTTAAAAAGATTCATTCTTAATATTACAGTTTCGTAGCATCAAATAAACTCTACAAACCACTTAGTAAATGTATCTTATGTTAAAAACAGTTGAACATCAACAAAGTAAATAGATCAGAATAATATATATAATTTACTACACCCTGTTTGAATTACAATTCCGTAAAGTCAAGTGATCTCCCTTTAAAAACATTTAAACGTCAACTAAATAAATAAATAAATAAAAATAAATCAAGTTGATGTGTCTAATATACTTAACACATTGCTTTGAGAATAAAACAAAAAAAAGTATCACAAGTTAAAAGCTAAAAATTGAATTACACTTTAAAATTAATGAACTTGTTAAATCATGTGTATATTCATATAAACAGTGTTACTAAACCCCAATGTTTTGATGTAAACAAACCTGTTTAAAAAATATTAAATATAATGAAATTAATTTATAATAAACTTGATGTAGCAAGTTCCTGTTCTAGCATTGTTATACAAAAGAAACTATATATTTAAATGTTCATACAAATTTCTTTGAAACTAAACCACTACAAGTAAAGGGACATAAAGTCCACATTGTTTATCTACTTAAACTTTTTAGTTTCAAAATACACATAATGGAACTCAATTCATTGATGCCTGGATAGTGGCAAGCATCTAGTCTTAATTGCCAAATTAATTGACAACGTTCTAGGATTAAGGACTCGGGGGCCCCCCCTACTATCTGCAGAGACTTGATCTATAACCCGAAAGGTAAAACAGTGGGATGGGTGGTCCATTATATGTCTAGCAAGTGCGTTCTCTCCGTTACATCTCCCTATAGCATATATATGCTCATACACTCATTCTCACAATTTTCTGTCAGTCTTTCCAATATAGAAGACCGGACAGCGAGAGCACCTTGCTAGATAGACCACCTGTTTACTCTGACAGTTAAATTTACCCTCTGCTTTATACCTCCTACCTCTCACCTCAAAGGTGTGTCCTGTCAATACTGACACATGTTACACTTAGACATACCTAACAAACTTCCAAACTTCCTTGGTTTCCTCTCCAGTAACTGTTTTAGATTGGGTCCCCATTTATAGACTATAGTGGGGTAACCATAGAATTTGTTCCTCAATGCTACATAGTTTGTGAACAAGTTCCAATTTTTCTGAAGTATAGCTGTCACAGTTTTAGCATCCAAGCTAAATATTGAAATAAAACTATAAGGACTTATAGGTTGCACAACTCAACTTGTGCTTGTCTGGTGTACTATGTTCTGGTTAAGTATGGGTGAATAAAATTCCCCTATTTCTTTTTAACTGAACTTCATCCACCAAGTCCAGAATCAACTTCAAAGGGTACCCTCTTTTTAAAAACAATTCCTTCATAAAATTACACTCGTCTCTAAAGCCTGTATCTTTGGTGACCATTCACGCGGCCCTAACCAATTGCCCCTTGACCACTGATTTTCTCTGTGAAAAAGGGTGACAACTGGAGTACTGGAGGAAGGTGTTAGAGTAAGTTTCCTTATGAAATATTTTTGCTAAATAACACTTGTTGATGCAATCTTTGATCAAGTGTACATCAAGATAAGATATTCTGCCTTCAGCAAAACACGAAGTAAAGTTAAGAAGCTCAGTCATTGAATTAAAGAATTCAACCAACCCCTGGGCTACTTCAGTGTCCTCTTTTAAAATGATGAAAATATAATCCAGGAAACATGTATAGAGTATTTTTTTTTCCTGGATGTTAGGATTGGCCATAACAAACTCCCTCTCCCAGTACCCATGACTAGGTTAGCTACACTAGCTCCACATGGGGAGCCCATGGCCACATCTATCTTCTGAAGAAATATTTGTTGTCAAAGGTCACATAATTGTGAGACAGAATTATGTCTAATAGTTCCTCTATGAGTTGGATTTCTGAACTAGAGGCCCCTTTTACTCTCATCATAAAAGTCACCCACTCCACTGCTTCTAAGTAAGGGATAGAAGAGTAAAGGTCCTTAACATCAACTGTGAGGTAGTTATACTCCTCACTAAAAGGTATCTTGTTGACGTTTTCCAGGAAGGACCATGAATCCTTAGAAATCAGAGTTTCACTTTTGACATATTTTTTTAAAATGTTGTCAACCACTTTAGCACTAGCGTACGTGATGCTATTCCTCGCGTTCACTAGGGGACGAATAGGGGGCTTGTGTAGGTACTTGTGGACCTTAGGGATTCTGAATAGAATGGGAATCCTGGGGGCCGGCATGGTAAGATAGTTATATAATTCAATGTCTATTCTTGCTTCAGTAAACATGTCTTGAATGTAAGACCTAATCCTAGAGTAGCCTACATTGAGTTTGTGTCATGGCACCTCTTCATAGGTGTCGGTGGAAACTATTTCTGTCATCTTAATGGTGTAATCTTCATTACTCATTACTGCTAAACATCCACCCTTATCGGGTTGCATGATTCTGACTGGTAAACTACACAGGGACTCCAGTAAAAATTGTTCCTCTTTACTGATGTTAAAAGAGTGAGAGGTGTACCCAAAGCATGGTGTAAATCCAACTCATATAATTGGTCAAAAAGGGCTATTGTTGGGTTAATGGGGGGTGATAAGTACTGGATATGTAATAATCACCACTGGTTCCAGTATAGTCACCCAACAGTACATGCAGATTGGGTTTTCTCACAAACATTTTAAATTCAATGAGAGTCTTAGCAATGTCCGCCCGTCTAGAAGGGACAAAAGAAGAACCCTTCGCTAACAATTCTACTAAATCAGAAGGAAAAACAGGCTCTGAATAGTTGAAAATGTTAAAGTCAGAGTTGTAAATAACCTCACAAAAGGGAGGCTGATTTACTGTAGCAATGCTACAATCCATACCTAATTCCACCGATTCTTGGCTTTGTTTTGAGCTTTTCAGCCCAGGAGAGGGGCATGGTTGGAGCCTCTGTTCTAAAAATCCACCCGAGATGACTCGTTTTGGTTAGAATTGTTGGCCAATTGCTCACTCCATCATACCTGTTCAGGTAATGGTTTTTCAACGTTCTGGTTGTTGTTATCCATATTCCTAATTTTGTCTCTATGGGGCACCATCTCCATAGAACCATTGGGGCTGGCTAAAATATTTCCTTGTGCCGGAGCTGGCCTTGGGTAGGCTGTACTGTCCCTGTAGACCCTCAAGTCACGGTTTAATTTCTTAATTTTGGCTGTATTGATTTTGGTAACATATTGATCTATGCTACTAAAATTCCACTCATAGTCGAAACGGTATTTGTGAAAGTCTATCCAACCCTAACTGATATCTCTTGCCCCCTCCTGCTCTTTCTCAAAAAAAAAAAAACATATATATATTTTCTTTAGATTATCTATCTTCTGTTTAATTTTCATTTTTCTCATGGTATTTGCTTCTAGCCTAGACTTGCTAAATAACTCTGTATAACTCTTATCTTTTAATGTTAATATTGTACCAAATTTCATTTTAATTATACTTTATTGTATATCTTTGTTCATTGTTGCTGCTTGGAGCTTTTCTCCCCGGGCCTCTACTAAAAATGGACATGTATCCAGTTAGACTAGCCCGGTCAACAAATGTAAAATAAAATAAATAAAATAAATAAATAAATAAAAATTTTTAATGTCATCATCCAATGAGCTAGTCTCCCCAACCAAACTGTTGGTTGCCTCCTGGTAATGTTTACACATTAATTCTAGCAGCTCAAACACATGTTTGTCAAACAAACTGATAAGGTCAGAATGGAAAGAAGACTCTTCAGCTAGGCCCGTTGGATATTGCCATGACTTTAAGCCTTTAGGAATTACCTTCACCCATTGGCATTCTTGGAAATAAGCTATTTCCAATTGGATTTTCCTCTCAGCTTGACCAATTTTTGGTCAAGCAGATGTAACTTCGTGGATAAGTCCACACTAGGCCCAACTGGTACCTCTGATGAATTGTTGGGTAATGGTTGAGAAAAAGTAAAAGATCTTCCAAGCCAAGTGTTCAAATCTGGAGCCCCAGTGAAATTGGTAGAATTAGACTGGTAATATCGCTGTTGGTTGGTTCCATTATTTGGTGTCGATATGGCCCTATTGACCAGAAGAGTCCCATCACTGGGTTCCATACCCCAAACCTGTTCCAACTGAATGGTCATAGTAATGCCCAAACCTGTTGGAAATAGACTAGAAGTGCTCGGCTCTGTATTGCTAGGTACACCAACACCATTTAAATTAGCTGGAGTTTGGCTAAGCAAAACCTGCTGCGACTCGGTTACCTGGTCGATAAACTGTCCGCCTTCTTGGTGAGCATTTGAATTAACAACGATGAATTGCTCACTCTGTCCACTTCTGAAGGCACTGGTGCCAACCCCAAAGCTGTCTCCATGTCCATAAACTCCAAAAACATGAACTCAAGAAAAAACAAAAAACTTGTATAAACCCACACACATGGAAACTGCCAGGCAAGCTGACCAGTAGAACATCAACACCATACACAAGTCGGATAAGTCCAAAATGCGTTTAATATATTGTAATATAAAATTAAGCACATGAAAAGGCTTTTCGTTGAGTTCAGTAAATCAACTTCCTCAGAAAAAAGCCTGTACAGGAAACAGGAGTTTAAATTCCCCTCCATCTTGTCACATGATTGCTAAACATAGATTAAGAGGTTGACAGCATAGTGAAACACTCGCAAGCCCCTCCCCAGCTTTGCAAGCTTTAAAAAGATACATTCTTAATATTACAGTTTTGTAGCATCAAATAAACGCTACAAACCACTTGGTAAATATATCTTATGTTAAAAACAGTTGAACATCAACAAAGTAAATAGATCAGAATAATATATATAATTTACTACATCCTGTTTGTATTACAATTTTGTAAAGTCAAGTGATCTTCCTTTAAAAACATTTAAATGTCAACGAAATAAATAAATAAATAAAAAATAAATAAAGTTGATGTGTCTAATATACTTAACACATTGCTTTGAGAATAAAGCAAAAAATTATCACAAGTTAAAAGCTAAAAATTGAATTACACTTTAAAATTAATGAACTTGTTAAATCATGTGTATATTCATATAAACAGTGTTACTAAACCCCAATGTTTTGATGCAAACAAACCTATTTAAAAATTATTAAATATGATGAAATTAATTTATAATAAATGTGATGTAGCAAGTTCCTATTCTAGCTTTTTTATGTGCTTAATTTTATGTTACAATATATTAAATGCATTTTGGACTTATCCGACTTGTGTATGGTGTTGGTGTTCTACTGGTCGGCTTGCCCGGCAGTTTCCATGTGTGTGAGTTGATATAATTTTTTGTTTGGTATAACTTCTCATTTGCTTATATTTCCATAGGATAACTCAGATTTGTTTTGATTCCAGGTTTTCCAGGTTTTGTCCCTTTGTACCATGAGTTGTTTGGTTTTGCTACTTAGCCATGAGGTTGAGTTTGCTTATAATTAACAAAATGTGACAGCACAGTCTATCTGTAATCTATGCCAGTTTACTGAATTTAAGTCTGTAAAGAAACTGTCTTTTTGGAAGGAAGTTAGGTTGTGGACATAACTGCAGAGGTGTTATTTTTGAGTAGATGTTCCATTTTCCTTATTGTATAAGTGGGTGGTGATCGCTTAAGCTATCTGAGAGGGTGATGGAGGAGGTAATGTTATTAGGGGTGTCTAAGTATTCAATCAATGATGGAATTTTTCTCACTGTGTATTATGTCTTGTTGCAGTGGAGATGAGCTGGCTGCATCCATAAAGGTATAAAGTGGCATTGGTAGAGTTGTTGTCTATTGCTTGTCAGTCAGTATTCATATCTCCCGATATGAAGATTTATTAAGGGATATTTGTTGAGGATCAGGAGAGAAAATCCTAAGCTGTGATAATCTTTACAGAGGGTATGTATATTCCTCTTATACAAATGGCTTTGTGTTTATTAAGTTTTAGTTAGGCTACAAGGATTTCATAATTTTTTGGTTGGTGGCTTTAAGGGATGTAGGGAAAGGTTAAGATAGTTTTTTTTTTGTAGAAAATAACAACTTCCCAGGCTTTTATGGATCCTGTCTTGCCTGAATAGGCTGTAGCCTGGGGGCAAAATTTCCTTGCCTTTTATCTATTTTTTTATTCAGATTTTTATTGCTAGGGTTGTTTATATCTGGGTTGTGAAAGGCAATCCAGGTGTGAAATTCTGGAAGTTGATTGCAGATAGTTCTGAGGTTGACGTTAATAAGATGAAGGCTAGATTGCCTACAAGGTTAATTGGGGTTTATTCTTAAGTGGAATGAGCCAGTATTCATAATAATATCTCCACACAGCTTCAAGGTTATTAGGTAGAACAGGTGGGCTTGGATGAGCTTACTTTCAGCTTTAAACTTGCAGACTATTTTCTGCTGCAGGGTACTTGCTAGACATATAATGGACCACCCATCCCACTGTTTTACCTTTCGGGTTATAGATCAAGTCTCTGCATTGGTGGATGATTAATAAAGTGAAAAGGCTTGGAGATACTGGGAAGTAAGGATGAGTTTTACTGTAAACAGCTTGTGATTGAAGATGGTATTTGTAAGCTGTATCTGTAAGGATCAGGTAAGAGTTTCCCTTAACCACTTGTGTGTCTTTGTGGATCTTTCTGCTTATTTTCCCTTAGAAAGAGAGAGACAGAAATATGCAAGGCTATGGGAAGATGGGAGACATTAGACAGCAGAGCTGCTGTTCCAGTATGGAGCTCATAGAAGATCAGCAGTGAGCAAATAGTAAATTGTGATGTACTTCTGTAGGATTATTTAAAAAGAAGCACACTTTCATTAGACTGGACAACACATATATTAAACCCAGAATGAGGAGGCTGTTTTGGGGAAAATTGTTTATGGGTGCTGTTAAGACCAGGGTCGGTGTTAGCATTTTGGGGGCCCACAGCAAATGTCAAGTTGGGGGACCCCCTAGGCACTTCCACTATAAGTATCACCCTGTCAATGCCACCTCTCCTAAGAAACCTTTTAGTTTGCACTGCAAACCTTTAGGAGTAGCAAGCACAGACAGACCTGTAGCGACAAGCTTTTACATTACAACAGGCCTATATACCACACTTTGCTGACCTGTCTAACAAAGGGACACTTATAGTTACTGACATTTAGTTGCAACAATGATACATTACAGTAACTCTATGTACAGGTCTGGCAGGTCTGGACTTAAACGAATGATAACTTGACATACTGTTTCAACCCCCCCCCCCTCTGTCGCACACATTCCAGTCCTCTCCTCTGATCCCTCCCCCTTTGGGCTCCCCATACCCATGCACATTACTTTTTTCTTCCTTTTCTCACATTTTGCCTTACTCTCAGCTTTTTCAAGAAACCATAACTTTCTATATGCTCTGAAGTGCATTTTAAAGTTTTTTTTTCTTTTTATACAACCTTTTCATCCAATAATGGGTTGAACAGAAATTATGATTAAGGAAAGAAATTCGATGCTGCTGTTCAGCTTCAGTTGTCCTTGCATCCTTTCAACAGACTTTTCCTGACCAAGATGCATAGTAATAACCATTTAGGAAATAACACAGATAAGCCAGGGCTCAAGAAGCCATAGGTTTACAGATGGTCTGCCATGAATTTTAGATCATTTTCTTCAGCATTTTACTCCAGTGGTGACCTAAATAAAAATCATGAAAAAGAAAAGAATTTCAGTCTTATTTTATTTTTTTCAAGGAAGACATAAGCTGTGCCCAAGGCTTAATGTTCAAAGCTGACATAATAGTAGCTCACAATAAACTAGCACGCCAGTTGCTGTGAGGATACACAGATCCTATCTGGGAATGCTGCCTGCCTCCTTAACCCCCACAAAAGACAGTCACTGCCTATGCATCCCTCTGGTGTTAGATTGGGATGAATGCAGAGTTTCAAATTGCCTTAGTCATATATTTCAAGTGACTGCTGACATACATATACATAGCATGCCTCCTCAACCCAAACCCTCAAAGTCAACCCCATGTATATGTGCCTGATGTGTGATTGCGAGAATGATTTCAGTAATATATTTTAATTTGTTGCTCCTAGACAGTAGACCATCCCTGCACAAGCTATAGTAACCTTTTTACACCTATACGGTCTGTGAGGAAAGTAAATAAACAATGACCACACTGTCCTCAGCTCAAACACAAGCTATAATCATTTCATGTGCACACCTCTAAGGCTTGACTGTGATGAAAATTAAAGTTGTAATAGCCACACAATCCCCAGCCCCCCATAAACTACAGCAGATTTCTGTACACACACATTTGAGCAGGGCTAGTTCTAGAATGGGTGTAGATGAAATCAGAGACAATATAAGCTTCATCCTAAAAGGGTCATATCTCAGCACTGTTCAGGTTAAACAGCTCAATGAGAAAACTGATACATTTTTTCTTATTATTTTTCTTCAACCAGCAACAGCTTTTGTGGGGGTCCCCACAGAATCAAGGATGATTAAGGGAGCCCCCAGTATCCATTTATACAGTCTGTTGAGTGTGGGGGGGGGGGCACCAGACTCCAAGAAGATCTAAGTGTCTGAATGTTCTGTGATATATTTTATGTCTTACATTTTAAATATAATTACTTGTTAGGTACATTTTTACTGATATCCCGAACAATAATGTCTGTATCCTGGTATTATTGGGTGTATGCAAAGATAAAAATCTGTGATATTTTTACACACACACAGACACACGCAAGCATAAGCCACAGCAGTACTCATCATCTTTTGGCTGTTAACCCAAAATCACACTAAACCACAAAACAAAACTCCAATGCGCAGTCCAGTATCAGTAAAGGCTTTCCTCCGTAATAAAAATGTAAATCCTTCAATAATCCACCGCAGTTCAGCAAAAATTAGGAATTTTATTGAAAAAACAATAAAAGACAGTAAAAAGCAACCAGGTTAAGTGCTTTCATCTCCTCCACGGAGACTTCATCAGAATCTACATTTTTCCACTCACCCTCAGTTTAAATAATAATTCCAATTGTTTAATTAGTTGATTAGTTTTGAAATCCTATAGGCTGGCCATAAATTAATACAAATTTTAACTCTTTCTTGCATGAAACCTTTCCATAACAATGAAAGAAGTTGTTAAAAAAGTTATAAAAAGATATACCCCCAGATTCATGAAGCTCGGCGCAAGGACAGTATAAGGCCTGCACCGGCCGTGTGGCGTATATATGGTGTAGTAGCACCATATGCATATTAATGAAGGTGCGCTGCCACCACATCCACGTGCATAGGACACGTGCGCGAGTGCATGGGGCATTACTAAGCTGTGCCCGGAGGCGTGTCAATGTCGGCTGTCGATGAGCAACCTAAACTGCTGAATATTATAGTCCGCCTGCAATAGTAATCACACCTATCAGTGTCCGTGGATAATGAAATGTATGCAAAGCATGCAAGACAGTTCCCGGCCACACAAAATGGAGAACCAAACAGAAATGCACGCAACACAATATGAGTTTCCGTCCATGGAACAAATGATATTTAAAATTGTGTGTCCGTAATGTACTGCACTGTAAGTAGGTATACCCAGTGGAAGTGAAGCGCATCATGTCATTGCGCCACCAATATACACGTCTAGCCCCATGGGCAGGGTCACCAGCAGTCCCACAGTGGTAGTGATAGTACACAGCTGGGCAGTTGTGGCTATAAAACAACCGTAAAGAAACCTGACAGTCCAAATTGTATACCAAACACACACAAACATATGTATATTAAAATGTGCTATACACATGAACAGGAACGTAACCGGCACATACACATAGGATGCTATATGCGGAACTGGGATATCCAAAAGCAGAACCCATGCATGCAAATGCAATATGCAACAACCCCTGTATAGCACATAACCCGCACCCATGTCCAAATGTCCACCAAATCCAGCTACCAGCCTTGCGCATCCGTACACCTACACATAGCGAGTATTCCCCATATGTAGTAGGTAGTATTGTCCTAGGCAGAGTCAGGATTGCAAATATGTATCCCACATTTGTAAACATCCCATCACAGTTACGTAAATCCAAATGCTCGCGCGTTCATGTTTCGGCCAAATGTGTGTACATCCCGCGTGGGATAAGTAACCTGTTGAAACCTCAGAGTTGTTTACACGCCACGGTGTCTAGTACTGTACACATCTGGACAAAACATGTATGTGTAGTCACGGTACTGTTCAGTTTCTAGACAGACATGCAAAACGTACTACGCAGGATGGAACAGCTGTCCACCATGCAGGTCTCCCCACTAGGGTTGCCACCTGTTCAGATGCCCAAGGTGGGACATCCGTTGTAGAAATGTGAGAATTTGCAGGATAAAACATACCCCCGGCCAGTGCAAAGGACAGAATTACACTTGTATGCCAAGATAAAAGCTTATTTCATAGCATTTGAATAGCTTATGCTATCCCAAATAATAGTTATGAGTTCCAGATACAAAATACCTGTATCATGCAAGTAGCAAAGAAAATAAGAAATATACTGTTGTCGTAAAATCACAGGACATTTGCCATGTCTTAGGTTTCATCGCAGGACACAACTGTCCAAAGTGGGACTTCCCCTCGGAAAGAGGAACAGGTGGTAACCCTACTCCCCACTGAATTATCGACAGTATATATTCAACTCAATCACATACCGACATCACCTCTCAACCTATTACAGCAACAAAATCTGGACAAAGCCTAAAAGGATGGGTGGACAAATAGGGACAGATGTAATTACTGCTCTCACAAACTTCAAAAGTTCACAGAATAATAGTATGTACATTAGCATGAAATGTTGTGAAAGATGTGGGGTAGTCCCCGAGTATTACAGAGGTCCGTACATTTATACTGTAACAAACATTCACATATGTTGACTGTACTACTGCATACCTGTAGTTAATTCATAGTTAAGTCATGTGCAAAATAATAATCCTCGTATGAATGAATACAGGAAATAGTCAAATGTGAATGGGAACACCACTCACCGTGGATTATGTATTGTAACCACCCCCACCCATATTATGTATTGCCAACATTAAAAGCTGCTGACAGGTGCCCAAACACCTGTGTCTGTAAACACAGATAAAATGTTTAAAATGGACAAACCCTGTCCATGTGCTTTGTCTGACATTTGAACATGGTCAGGGCAGTTCCGTTCACCAAGCGGACAAGCCTAAACCCAGATCACCACATGAACACCCTGACAATTAAAGACCTGTATGTGTCAGGACTATAAGCCTTGGGGTTCTGAATATCCCTGCAGTGATTAAATATGCAGCTTGGGTCCAGAGCAGTAGGGAATAGGGAATGTGTAACATGTAGTACCACATTTTTCCCAGCAGGAGAATGGATGCCTGTGTCGTAAGTGAAGCGGTGAGGCATATGTTAATGTAGCTATGTACTATGGGTATGCATATAAATGAGTCAGAACACCAAAAGTATAGTGGTTACAGCATCCGGCCAACATGAATGCAGTCCCGGTTCAACTACGACTACAGCACATATAATGTGAAAGTGTAATGACTGCGTCTGTGCTGTACAGACAGTTAAATATGTAAAGGTGAACGTGTGTTTCGCATACGTCCGTTAACCGGATTACAGATAATTTACTGGTACTGTCACAAGTAATAAAGCCTACGTAAGCACAAAGACTTAGTAAACATATGTAACCCACAATAAGGATATGCATGTGCGCCTGCGCGTAACCCACAATAAGGAAATGCAAGTGCACCTGTGCGTGTGTGATCTGCTCACAGCATAGTAAATGAATGCTGTTTCCCCCACGTTAGATAAACATGGCTCAAACCTGTTAACCCCGTAAAGTATGAAACCGGACAAAGGCATGCAAACTACCGGTAGAAATAGGGACAAACCCCAGATATGTGCCAGAACAAACATAGAAAGTGGATAGAATAACGGGTGTGTCAGTAGCATGGATTCCCTGAAGGGTATGCAGTCGTAACCTGAACTGCTTGCCAGTATTTCCCACCATAAGTCTCAAATGAAATGCCACTACATTGCCAGATAGACACAGGTTTATGTAAAACACACAGAAGATAAAGAGGCAACCAGCTGTACACTCTGCAACAATCTGTACAGTGGAAAGGTATGGTATGGATATAGATATATGTGTATACACATAATCCACAGACGTAAACCAAAGCAAGTTATGAAATGAGGATTGTACATGTATATATGTATACACAACAGACATATGTCCCGTAGATATGACATATGTACATAAATAGGCCACATTATAGCTAATATGGGTAGACAAACAGACATGCACGAAAGGTGAATAAACCGCTGCCTTCCAAACCATTGGCCAGAAAGTGACAGTCCAGCAAGTTCTACACTTTAAACATGCATATAGGTGTCCATTGCAGGACCCCAAAAATTTATCCATATGTAGTGTCAACCGACATTGACGCAAAATAAGTGACCTCAGCAAATACGATATAGCTGTACATGCAACAGTAGCAGGTGCAAGGGTGATGACACATGTGTCGATAGAATGTATGATGTACAAACTGATATCCGGAGAGTGGGGAGTGCATATAAGTGTCTCCACACTTCAGTACCACTCACATTAAACATGTGTAATGGGTACTGTAGAGGGTTGTCAGGTATGGGAATCATGGGTATGCAGAAATGGGCCTAGGTGTTGTTTGGCAGAGATTTCGTAGGCCCGCCCCGTGGGAGTGATGTGGGTATAGCACACTCCTATATTCTCAATAATGGGGCAAACCATCCACTGGATATTGCGTAAACCATTTTGGGAATATGTAGGGCCCTATATCAGTGTCATGTAGGCGATTATCATGGATGGACATACGTACGACCAAGAAGGTAACCATAACTGGCAAACTGTCAGACTAAGACAGCTGCACTAAGGCATAGTACATGAAATACAAATAGGGACTATATTAGATATACCCCAGACAAAGTCAGAACGTTGTGAGAATACTGGTGTACCCAGGAATACAAATGTTATGAGTGTTACTAATCATGTAATGGAAATGTCAGTCACTATTATCTAACCGCACAGTTCGTAATGCCTTGCCAGCAATTTACCAGAAAGGCACATTACTATGACAAATGTAACAAGGGCAAAGGTCAAATGTCAGGGCATTTACCCATAATGTGTACAGGTTAGGAGTGTGAAGGTAACCTGTCCAAAATACATGTACAGAACTAGTGATACTAGGTGGACAGGTGAGAAGAAAGACATCAGGGCAAATGAGAAAACATGTACAAGTCATATGCATGTACTCCGACAAATGTGAATGACAACGTATGCCCTGTGAATGTCAATGTGGAAGGTTAATAGACACAAAAGTAATGTGTCCCTCAGGCTGTCATGCAGTGTCACTGTAACAATGTCCAGTCCCCCATACTCGTACGTGAGCTCTGCCACTGACGGAAAGCGCAAATACCGGCGCACACATATGGTACATGATAGACTAATTAGTGTGGATAAGTAGCTGTTGGCCTGTGTGAGGAATACAACTCTCTGGGTGGGTGTGTCTTGCAATATAAATGTAATGGCATGTGGCCTGTGATGCCACCATACAGTGTGTGTATTGGTGTCAGAAAGTTGATATCTTGTATCAGACACATACTCTGCAACTGTACAGATTTACGCAGAATGTGCAGAGTTCTGCCTCATATGTTTGGTGTGTTCCATGTAACATCAGTACCATTCTGGCACATTCCTGATAACTGAAGTCATGAAATAATGACAAACATGTGATTAAGACACCAAATCCGTCAGAAAAGCCATACTAATGCAAAACCTATTATTGTGTCAACTATCTACATTTGTAAGAGCAACATGTCAATACTGCCACTATGTGTCCCACTATCAGATAAGGCCTTGTCCAGAAGTCTGCTCTAGGAGGTGGAGTGGTATGATCAGAAACAGATACATGTGTGAGGAAACAGCATTATCGACTGCAAGATAATGCAGAAGGTATGAAATGTGCTGCAGTAGGACGTACAGTACTGTCTGCAGGTATGTGCTGACATGTCAAATCACACAGCAGTCTACATGAAGTACCTATAGGGCTGTCACCTTTACAAATGATGATAGTGGGACATACCCACAGCCATGCACAGAGCACAAATAGACATACACACAGCAAAACTAGGCCATGATACATGAAGCCTCTGGCATGTACGAGTACAGTGAGAGTACAGCAAGGATAGATGTCTGCCAAGATATACAGCAAACGCCTGTAAGGGCGTGTAACACCACCCGTAACATGGACGTTGCATGGACAATGTTGGGATTTGCAACATACCCCATTGGTATGTGAAAGCTATGCAAATATGCGATACATGAAACAGTCAGCTGTCCATGCAAGAGCAGAGTTATGGGCAGAAAATAGATTTTATATATATATATATATATATATATATATATATATATATATATATATATATAGATAGATATAGAGATACAGATATACACACACAGACACACACACACATGTGGCAGGGCTGGTAATCGAACTTACACATTACTACCCTATCACACTACAGCATGACGCATTTACAGAATGCGCTACCGAGATTACTAAACACAGCAGACCCACAGGCATTCTACTAGGTGCGTGTCAACATCCGCAAAGACAAAGATGTCAGCAGGATATATCCGTGGTGCGAAGCGTATAAAAGCATAACCTGAGTCCCCAGGCAGATGGGAGCATGCACACACACACACCCACCTGGCAGGCCTGGGAATCGAACTTACACCTAACTACCCTATCACACTACAGCATGACGCATTTACAGAATGCGCTACTGAGATTACTGAACACAGCACTCCCAGAGGCATATTTCAAGGTGGGTGACATCATCCGCAAAGGCAAAGACGCCGCTAGGGAATGTATGTGTTGTGAGGCATGTAAAAGCATTACTGTGTCCCCAGGCAGCTGCAAATACACACACACACTTGGCAGGGCCAGGAGTTGAACATACACCTAACTACCTTATCACACTACAGCATTACGCATTTACAGAACGCGCTACCGAGATTACTGAACACAGCACTCCCAGAGGCATACTTCTAGGTGGGTGACATCATCCGCAAAGGCAAAGACGCCAATAGGGAATGTATGTGTTGTGAGGCATGTGAAAGCATTACTGTGTCCCCAGGCAGCTGGAAACACACACACACACACACACACACACACACACACACACACACACACACACTTGGCAGGGCCGGGAGTTGAATATACACCTAACTACCTTATCACACTACAGCATTACACATTTATAGAACGCGCTACTGAGATTACTGAACACAGCACTCCCAGAGGCATACTTCTAGGTGGGTGACATCATCCGCAAAGGCAAA
Organism: Protopterus annectens; assembly: GCF_019279795.1. NCBI lineage: Eukaryota > Metazoa > Chordata > Ceratodontiformes > Protopteridae > Protopterus > Protopterus annectens. The sequence continues at coordinate 554,871,204 of NC_056748.1, forward strand.
AACACCGATAGGGAATGTATGTGTTGTGAGGCATGTAAAAGCATTACTGTGCCCCCAGGCAGCTGGAAACACACACACACATGGCAGAGCCGGGAGTTGAACATACACCTAACTACCTTATCACACTACAGCATTACGCATTTACAGAACGCGCTACTGAGATTACTGAACACAGCACTCCCAGAGGCATACTTCTAGGTGGGTGACATCATCTGCAAAGGCAAAGATGCCGATAGGGAATGTTTAGAGAGTGAGCAGTCTGAAAGCATATTACTGTCCCAAGGTAGACGTAGACAAACACGGCAGTGCTGTCATCAGGCCAACTAAATATCTACGGAGCACTACAACACTAAATAGATACGGGATGCACCACAGACAGTACACCCTTCGAGACAGCAACCAGTGTGTTCAATGTAGGCATCCATCGTGACATTGAAAATGGACATCTGTTGCCTGGATGACCACCATGGCTATACAGGATGTCAATGGCCATGCCCACATGCTTAGTATCACACGTCTGTTTGGAATGCACTGTGTGTCCATCTACACAACGGCGTACTGGGCATGCTCACACACTTAGCAGTTGCAAAGGGCCGTCTAGCATGCACACGGAGTCTAATCACGGAAGGGCGCAGTGTGGAATGTACTGTGTGTTCATCTACACAATGGCGTACTGGGCATGCTCACACACTTAGCAGTTGCAAAGGGTCATCCTGCATGCACACGGAGTCTAATCATGGAAGGGCGCGGTGTGGAATGTACTGTGTGTCCATCTACACAATGGCATACTGGGCATGCTCACACACTTAGCAGTTGCAAAGGGCCATCCTGCATGCACACGGAGTCTAATCACGGAAGGGCGCAGTGTGGCATGTACTGTGTGTCCATCTACACAACGGTGTACTGGGCATGCTCACACACTTAGCTGTTGCAAAGGGCCGTCTTGCATGCAGATGGAGTGTAAACACGGAAGGTCTCAGATTGGACTGTACCGTGTGTCCATCTACACAACAGTGTACATGGACTGTACTGTGTGTCCATCCACACAACAGCATACTGGGCATGCTCACACACTTAGCTGTTGCAAAGGGCCATCTTGCATGCAGATGGAGTGTAAACACGGAAGGTCTCAGATTGGACTGTACCATGTGTCCATCTACACAACTGTGTACATGGACTGTACTGTGTCTCCATCTACACAACAGCATACTGGGCATGCTCACACACTTAGCTGTTGCAAAGGCCTGTCATGCATGCAGATGGAGTGTATACACAGAAGGGCACAGTACAGAAGGGCACAGGAAGGTATAACTGTCCTCACGCACAGGGCGTTCACACATGCAGTGACCTGCACACACATAGCTGCCATCACAGCTGTCACAGGTGCAGGTCACACATGTACACACTGCAGTGTCCACTGTAGCTGTCAAGTCAGCACCATGTCATCGATGCAGCACTACACAGCCTTACAGTACCACAACACCATGTGACACATGACCACTGGGCTGTACAGAGGTGTACACCAGCTGTGCAGAGTACACATGTACCAACAGGGATCCAACAGGTGTTATGCATTGCAATGATACCAGTATACATGCACAGGTTGGCTCATGACATACCACGGCCCTTACACAGCTGTGACACCTGACTGTTGCTGTACACCAATGAACACACATCTGGATATGTCATACATGTGATTGTGTGGATGTGTGCATGAACTGCACACACAACACATACATACATAGCCTGTGATGTACCTCATGCATAACAGTGGCCTAATCAATGCTACACACGCGAATGGAAGGTGGGCCCATGTCTGTTGAATGCCCACACTACAGGAGGTAGCAATGTTGACCGGGACACATACCCTTGTACTGGTCGCCTGTGACACCCGTGATATCATACCACAGTCCATGTGTTATGTATGTCAACACACATGTCCAACAATAGCAATGCATACAAACACGGCAACAGGAGACACATGTGACATCTGTACTGTGCATGCAGCAACCATGCATGTGCAGTGGCCGATATCCGCACCATAGTTGCACCAACCTATGACATGCGTTCGCAATGCAGACCCATCATTGACACCTGTATACGGTGATACACAAACAGCACATATGGAGGGATGTGTGTACATAATGTGGTGTACCACCTGTGTAGATGTATGTGTGCAGGGGGTGGCTCACAGTTGTGTCACACACCATCCTATCATGCCATGTGCAAACAGTACGCTATGTCGCTGTTATGTGACAGTGCTGACATAATGCATACACAGCGGTCAGGTGTTACCAACTATATGTCACATGGCACCTGTAACACCTGCAACCTCTCGTGTGCATATAGCAGCACATTTGCCAGATATAGCGTTGGTACACATAATGCAATCAATACCGCTGCATGTCTATCAAACGTGTCATCATATGGCAGGTGTATAATTCCCAGTACTGCCATGTGTGTCTGAATGTGTGACCATAGATGCCACATATCACAGGGAATATGTCCCAGTTGTTACACATCCTTGTACACCGTTGTAGAGATCTGTACATACGTCAGTGTGGGAAGCATGACGTTGGCCGGTGTGGTGCATCACACATGTCGGCTGTCCGTATACACATGTGTGGTCACCACAGTGTGTGTGTGTCTGTATGTATGTGTGGTGCTTGGTGTGAGGGTGTATGCTAATATACGGTGAGAAATGATCACTAACCCCACGTGGTGACTAACCCGTAATGGTGATGCATTGCACTACCCTGTTGATGCCATATGTCCCAGCCATACTGGCTACCTGTGCATGTTCCCTCTCTATGACACATTGTGTGGATGCATAGTACTGTGAGGGTGATAACCACATAGGCAAGGGTCCCCACATGCACACTATGGGGTGTGCTTTATAGTGGTGTACACCCCGTGAATGTGGCCATGTTCCCGTACTGTTACAGGGTCCTACTGCTGCACAGTATGGCCTCCAGCTACCAAGTGTCACCTCACAACATCATTGGCCAGACCGCCGTGTACAACCCTGCACCATGTCACCATACCTGTAATGTGTCCTGCTATGTATGTCACATCTCTGTCCAGTGTAGCCTATGGCACTGACCACATGCGTCAGGTGCAGTATATGTGCGGACATCTGTGTCATGTTGGTGTTTCCAACAGTCAGGTTGAGGGTACATGTAGCATGCTGATATTGCCAGATGTGCCTGTGAGCAATCCACAGTTACATGTGGGGGACTGCAAACACTGCTACCTGTAGGCACATGCAAGTACACCATAGGAGGGAACCAGGGTATCACAACCAACATGGTGCTACAGTTGTAACCGAGACACATACCATGAACACATCACAATGCATGCTGCACCTGCACTACATGGTATGACCGGTGCATGCCGACAGTACACAACCTATGTCACATACACATCTCTCAGTATACACACACAACCACTGCAACATACACATCCCTCACTATGCATACACAGGTAATATCACATACACATCTCTCAGTATTCACACACAACCATTGCAACATACACATCCCTCACTATGCATACACAGGTAATATTACATACACCTCTCACTATGCTGTTCACCCTGTGCATCAGAATATTTGTGCATAACCCTGCACCGATGGTGTGGATGACAGGGATGCGGCACAGGCTTCATCATATGCACAGGGTGATATGCTTGCCAGGGGCATAGGCTGCACCAATGGATAACATCATGTGTGTGTGTAAGGGCCAGTGAGTTGACTGGGCATGTCTGTGCAGAATGCATGTGGATGTTGTGGAGCCCTACAGTTGTGTTTGCTGTGTGCGTGTATGTGTGTACACAGTTCTGCCATTTGTGAGACCTACACGGGGTATAATTGACAGCCCCAGATTGTACAGAGCAGGTTGTACAGCTCACTGTGTCCGTCCACGGCCACGTGACCTGTGCCTCCCTGGGGTTGCAAGGGCACTACCAGGTGGAGGTACAGAGTGGCTACTGTCCGACGACACATGTCCGCTGGAACCGTGTCCCCACTGAGAACGTCCAGGGCCACGTCCACGTGGCCTGCTGTATCCTGGTGTTGACAGCACAGCACCAGCTGCACTGCTACTGCTACCGGCACTATGGGAGCGGGCATGTGAGGTGGCACGCTCACATCGACCTACACTAGGTGGTGTTGCCGGCCTACGTCCATGTGGCCTATGCCTCACTCCTACCAGATGTTCCAGCACAGACAGCTCCTGCTCTCGGATTGCCATGCCTTGGTCAAGGATTCCGACCATTTCACCTAATCACCTATCCAGAACATTAGCAATCTGCTGTTGAGCATTTGCCAATGCCTGGATGTTGTCATTTAGGGTATGGATAGCAGCCCTCTGCAGCCTCTGCCCTTCTCTGTTCTGCCGTTCAGCACGTGCCTGTGCCGCCATTACAGTCTGGAACATGCATCTGGTGATACCAGCTGCTGCATTCTGTCCTGCAGGTGCATGTCTGCCAGAGGTCCTCCTACGAGCAGCACCAACCACATGCCTGTGTGGCACATATGCAGTCATTACACTGACACCATGGTGTGTAGACACACCTTCTGTAGCCACCACACATTCCTGTTCCACGCTAACAGACGCTGACTGTCCTTCCTCTATGGCCACTGGTGATGCGGTATGTGTTGGCAGCAGAACTGTGTGCGGGGAAGAGGGGGACATAGCTGGGATGGTAACCATTGGCACAGATTCAGCCCCTGCCAACCCTGCCTGTACCTCATGCATATGTTCATCACCGCTAGTATCTGTGGGGACACTAACATCAGATGGACCGCAGGAGGGTAACGCACCTACATCACCTGTGAATGCAAAGAAATACTGTAAAGTACAATAGACACACACACACACACACACACACACACACACACACACACACACACACACACAGACACAAACACAGACACACACACAAACACAAACACAGACACACACACACAAACACAGACACACACACACACACACACACACACACACACACACACACACACAAACACAGACACACACACACACACACACACAAACACAGACACACACACAAACAATGCATGTGATTTGTCAGATGGCATGCAGCATGCCTGCGATACAGCAGAGGGCATGCAGCTCAGACATTAATAGTGTTAGTAAGCATACCTCGCTGGGGTGCACACTACAGCAAGTAGGTGTCATATCAGTAGCCATGCAGTTCACACAATCATGGTAGTATGCATGCATCCCCATGATACACCATGTGGCCCAGACAAGGATAACAGTACACATGGCTGACGTGACCTTGACATGTAATCTGCTGACATGTGCATTAACATGCATACATGTCTGACACAATGGTGTCCTGACACATGTACAGCATCATAATGGGTGCCACATTGCAGTGTTGTGTGTATGCCCTACAGATAGAATGCATGTTTAGCAAATGTGCATGAGCATGGGAGGGTAGTGTGAGCCATCTACATTGCTATACAGTGTGAAGTACAGACACTGTGCCATTGCATGACATCAAGAGGCATCTTTGTTGCTGTAGAATGCATAATATGTACACATTGCATAGCCTTAACTGCAACACAGTCGTGATGTTCAACAGATTGTATATGGTAGACTTCAGTGATACCTCCAGTAGCTGTGCACAGGCTTTTAGGTTGTCCAGTGTACCACATCAACTGTATAAGCGGTCAACTAAAGCTATAATTGGACCATGTGTGGACAATGTGCAACAGGGTGTATACACATCCCAAGTACTGCGTGGCTACATGTCGCTGGCCATCCCCCATGGCCATCTGTGCACGTGTTAGCCAATTGTCTGTGATGGGCATCTATCTCACATATCTGTGTTGTCCCATATGACATACACCCATAGATGTCAGATATGTCACAATCCACAGGGTTATGCAGACAACGGGTTGTATGTTTGGTATGTGGGGTATAGGTCATGTGATAGTGTGACAATATTGCAGACAGAACACTACATGTCTGGGACATGTTAGGTGGCACATCACAATGTGTGCACCCAATGCAGGGGCATATGACACAATGGTGACACCTGTGGGCTGCCCATTACACAGCTCACTGTGTGGTACTGTGTGCACACACATGTTGTTCCAATGCATACTACATATGCCTCCAGTGTAGAACACCTCCACCATTGTATGCACAGCTGACCACACATGTCGCAATGACAAGTACTGTGGTTTCAAGTCAGTGTATCATTACGTTTGTATATATTGCACATGGGTGGCCTGTGTGAATGATGGGTGGTGCGACCTGCATATCATGACTGGAACAAACATCAGGTGTGCAAGTGTTAACTGGCCACATGGCAAATAGATCTACACTGTAACATGCCTGATACTAATGACAGTCTCACCTGCAACGGACTCATGTCTGTATGGCATGCCAGAGGTACCTGTATAGGGGTGACACACCAGTATGAACATTATCCATGACTGTATGACAGCCACAGGTTGCACTGTGCATGTGAACACATTCACCTGTGTAATAGCATATAGTATGCACATGTGTGCATACACAACGTAGCATACTGTAGTATGCAGCATGTGTGTCCACATACCTTGCATATGTTGTTACTTCACATAATGTACAGTGACACATGCAACTACATGGGATATAATAGCCATATGTGCAGTACTGACTTACCAGGCAACCCCAGGCTCATTGGTTGGGAGACACCCACCTCCACGATGGCAGCTAGTGTTTCTGGATGCTGTTCCCTGGGTGTCCCCAGACTGGCCAGTAGCTCCTCGGTGTATGTGAGTGGGGGCTGGGTTGGTGACCCACCACCTGTTCCACCTTGTTCCCTGGCGATTGCAGTGGCACGCTGTTTTGCATGTCGTATCAAGTCCGTGCAGTGTCTGCGCACCTGCTGGTAGGTGTGGTTATGGCCACCCACATCGTTCACCCTCCTGCGTAGATCCTGCCACTGCTGGGCATGCTGTGGCACATGGCTGAACAACAAGTCATAGTTGTCATGGAGCTGTGGGATGAGGACATCATCCTCCTGGCGGGTGTATGCTGGGAGGCGTGTACGAGGCATTATCTGTAAGACATAATGATGGTGACAGGTCACAGTTTCAAAGATGTACAGAGATACTGCTGCACATACATTTCTATGACATCTACTACATCTGCACAGTTATCTTTGCAAAGCATCATGACACTGACACGACTGATGTGTTTGTGTCACACATGTCACACCCATTATGCATTGGATATCATCACCATATATGTGTGTCACCTCATTACAGTGTTCATACTCCATGTAAATGCTGTCTTGCTGTGGGCATGTCTATTTGCCTGCACTTGTGTTCTTACCTATCTGCACATGCCTGGATGTGTCCACGGTACTACTGTTGACCTGGATACTGTGTATGTGTCACATATCAACACAGACACAGCCGTAATGGACTTGAGCAGTGACAATGCACACATATGCATGGACACCTGTACATGCATGTGTTTTGCCATATACATCTACACAGCACTGTACAACTGTTCACCATCCTGCCACGGATCGCCTGTATTGCACATGTGATAGACATGGGACAATGGCTAGTCAGACAACATTCGCAGGGATGGTTATCAACCATAGCATGTGCGGGCATGGTTTCCAAGCTGTACAAGACAGCCATTGTGCCACCGCAAGGTGCATCAGTGCCACATAACTGATCCAGTCAGTTGATAGTACATCTACCATGCGGCCATCTTACCCTGTATGACTGGGATGACATGTGCAGCTTTGATGGACAGGGTTGCATGGTATGGTGGGAGTATGTCACATATATGGCACAGAGATCTGTCCAGCCTGTGCGGATCCTAGTATTAAGACGGTGGCTGTCCATGACATATGTCTTATAGATCAGGATATGGACATGTAGCATGTCCATCATCATGGTGTAGCAAATGTCCTTCTGCAAGGTAGACAGCATGCTGCATAGTGGAGGTGAGGATTGTGAAGGCTGGTATCGCACATCCATGCATAGCCATTACCCCTTACAGGTGGTATGTGATCCAATATTGGTCACCACAGTGCTGTATATGCCTGTCCAGTGATCTCCGTGCTCATGGATGGCACCCTGACATGAAATGGGTACCTCATATGACTACCTAAGGGGCCTGGAGATGTCACCATGTCGGGGGGTGCACTGCACAGCACCATCCCTTACACAGTGTCCATAATGTTGACCACAGCCTAGGTAGTAGTTTATGGGTACAGGGATGTTCACCTAGCAGTGACACTGCTGGTATCATCCATCAGACTGTGCACATATGTCACACACCTCACCCACACAGCCCATTCTGTATGTTGTTCACAACACTGACACAGCTATGCTAATAGGTCATGGCCATTCACAGCCTTACATACACAGATGCCTAACATTTGTCTGTGTGGTATGGGCTACAATGAGGGTGGGGTACAACACATTAACCCTGTTCTACTGTAGCTGGCACTGGTGTGCTGTGCACATGTCACTCTTGCACCTTTTGTAGTTGTGAGTCTGTCAACAGGCCACTGGTGGAACACTCCTGTGACATGCAAAGGTATTTGTAATCAAATATCTGTGCTGTCTTGTACATCTGTACTGCTAACATCTACAGTGCTAATGGTTCATGGACATGCACACCATACTCAGCAGGGTTATAGTGCGGTGCCACCCTAATTGACTGTCATCACCACTTGTGGGTTGATATTATCCAACACCCTATCTGTATTGTATGGTCATGCTAGGCACTTGTTCAGAACTTGTGAGCATGTCATGAGCTACTGATTACTATAGCACCCATTCCACACCATTTCCCACAGGTACACTGGCTGTCCTACACTTCCCAGCTTGCTTCTGGTACAACAGCTGTTGTACACATGTAACGCACATATCCTGTGGGACATGGTTGTATATACAGGCATGTCCAACTGTCACGTACCAGTGCTACTGCCTGTCTATATGAGGGATATGTCATACATGTGGCAATAGAGCAATTGTCTCATGTACACATTCAATGCTCATCTCCCAACATACGGCACTACAGCCTGTGGGGGATGCACTTCTGCAGCCGTGCTGGGGGCATAGCTCGCAGGTGTACCTCATTACGAGGAATGTACCTCATATGGGGTTCTAAAAGGTGCATGTTCCTCAAGGTTCCACATTGGAAGGGTCTGTCACACATTCATTGTTGTAAATTGTTTACCTGCTAGGCATGGCTAAATAGATGGGAATCATATTAATTCATTTGAATATCTTTTTTATACGTAAAACCAGCCTATTTTAGCCATCATATGCCCTTCCTAGTTGAAGCTGTTAGTAAGCCAGTTGTAAGTGTTCCACGTTTTGCTCATTTGTCACACAGTATGAGGGCTAATGTTCCTCAGTTTGGGGACAGGAGGTTGACAGCTATGGCTGGGGGTAATGCTGTCACCACCCCTGACTGCACCTGACAGTCATTTGGGGATGTGTAACATTTGCAACACACCCCACCCATCACATAGTCTCACATGATATACACCACTGGCCACACCTACGAGGACAACTTGTGCGGTACATCTCCATACTCACTGTAGGCACCAGAGGTAGCCTCCATCATGGAAGACAACATCACCAGCTTATAGCCCACAGACTCATGTGTGCCCATCACATACAGCCAATAGTGAGTTATAACATTCACAACACACCAGTCATAGATGACTCTGTAGGGAGTCATACTGCAGTTCCACACAGCAGGCTACACAAGGCATTAGTCGCTTACATCTTGCTGCCGGGTAACTGCTTCTGCAACATAACCTATGCACCCTTGCCCCACCTCACCAGGTACGATATGACTGTCATTCTCCATGTTAGTGTGACTGCCCTGTGATGCCACTTCACAGACTACGTGTGCAGGGACATGCAATAGCTCACCAGTCTTATAGCCCTGAGGGTGTGGGGCAAGCCCTGTGTCACTTCAACAGTTGCCTATGCTCCTATTGTCATTCCACAGGCATCTGGTATCTGTCCGCTATGACTGACCTGGTCAAACACAATGCTGTGGCACAGATGACTTGCACCTGTTAGCCCTGGGAGTACAGCTCACATGTAAGGCACTTGCTGCTTCTATACTGCCTGTCTTGCACAGTTTCCAATAACTTTCACCAGCAGGGCGGTAACTGGCAGGCACGACATGGGGTCACGTGACACAATGCTTGCATCTTCCTCTGTGACGCACGCAGGCAAGGCACACCTTATAATGCACCACTCAAACATCTCGGAAGTGACTGGGACCTGCTTCTAGGCTCTGCAGAGCACACCTGCAATGACAGGTTATAGACAGACCATACCTTTCAGGCACATACCTGGACTGGCACACCCACAGCTGAGGGGTTCCCATATCCCACTATGTTTTGCACACATCCTGGCAAGTTACTTAGCACAATGCATCAGAGGTGCTCCACATGCAACTAACTGTGTCCGGGACTGCTATACACATTGTAACAAGCGACAGAGTCAACATCATACCCCACGGATAACATACCTTCTATGTTGGTATAGTGGACAGTGGGCCTCAGACAGCTACTACTGATGTGTGACTGACACTACCCCACACTTCACTGGGATAGCCACTCATGTACCGACACATCCATGAGTCATACCCTCTGCTCTGCTGGGTCAACCCATACACACCACCTCCAAGACCTACATTACCCTTGGCATGAACACTACCACCATGTGACTGGTGTTACACACCTGGGGTTATCCCCTCATTGGTGGATTCCGAACATATGCTAATTGACCTTGTTAGCCACATCCCGGCAACACACCCATCACAGCATACACAGTACATGAGTACTACAACACCTACTACAGATGTCTGCTGACAGCGGTTGTTAACATCATGACACCTGTGCAGATGGACAATGCACATACAAATGTTGACACATACCCCAGTGCACTTCATTAGCATGTACACAACTGCATGGATCATGCTATTCCACACAGAGCCATGATGGTACACACCAGATAACAGACGCCACTCTGGTGGTCATGTTCCATGGACATATGATGTACAACAACAGGTGTAGGCTGTTGCACAGTGGTGTACATTCCCATGTGTAGGGTGGCTCACTGGTCAGCCATTGTGGGGCCACAGGGTCCCTCATCACATACTCCAAGACTAGCTACGTAAACATGACTGCCACACATTCCGGGGTGTACCACCAGGCATTATGGTGGTATATCAGTAGTCGATGACAACACCCACATCTGCTGTCACATACAACAGTCACTCAGGAACATTGCAGACCCAGGTGTTGTTGCCAACATGCTGGAGGATGGATTCAATGCTGACATTACACCCTCTCACTCACTACAGGGCCGCAATCCATACATGAACATTGTGGTGTCCCTGTGGTCACACCTACACAGTAATGACCTACACTCTATATGTCCTGGGACCCTGGCCCCATGTCACCTTCCAACGTCCCAGGCTGTGATGTCCACCAACCTCTGAATTACATGTCTTCCCACTAGGCCACCATATTCAGTAATAGCCTTGTTTCAGACATTGTAGCCCCTGAATGGCACACAGCAGCATTTATCACACTACACACAGGTGGCACCACATTGCATGAGTGGGACTATAGTCCTACACACCTGACTGGACTGTTCTGCATGACTATGGGGCACATCATCAAGGATGTCATTCACAGAGACATTGTTGTGCTCCCGTCCTTTGCTGCCACCCAGGTTGGGCTTGTTAGGGCCAGAGCATGGCCCCTACACATGGTGGACTCCTTTCATACAGTTACCAGGGCAGTTGCTGATGGTACGGGAGTTCACACATCCTACATTGTCCTCTCATTGCCTTTCAGCACCATTCCCCATTCTGGTATTGACAACATACACATCCACCTGCACATCATACCCTGTGTCTCAGGATGTTATGCTATGTGGCTCATGGACAGGACACACAGTGAGGCCAGCATACCATAGTACCTACTACATGTCAGGTACATTTGGCATACCACGGTCCTTAGTCATAGGGCCCCTCATGTTCAATATATGCTTCCCTGCGGAACAGGCTAGCACATGGGACTTTCCCCTGCCTAGCTTTCAAACCCCTGCATACCAAGTGCCATGATTGCTCCACCAGCTGATACTGACTCCAACCATATGGGTGTCGCTGTGACAAATACATAATATGACTATCATGGCATCAAGCTGCATGACACAAGGTGCATGCACATCACCTTTGCATTACACCATTCACCCACTGACTATCACATGGATGGTAGTCCCCTACATACATATCACATTGTACATGTTTGCAGTACACACATATGTCACACTCACTCCTGTGATTACCGTATTGCCACTGTGGCATGGATATCCTTCTACGTGGCCACACCTATCTGTACTGGGTGTGTAGCTGGTACATAGGCACCCATTGTACCTCTGAACTCCAGACATCTACACACATTCAAGGGTACACCACCCCATTTAGGGTGTACCTTACACAACAGCTACAGCTTTACATGCCACAACATTAACACGCCATGACGTTTACTGAGCTACAACAGTTTAAATATGCGGCTGCACTACAGACATCACATGTGTACACATTTGCATACTACATACTCGGGGGTGACCTCTGCTGATCAGACAGGGCCCATGTCCACAACATTATTAATGGAAATACTCCTCATACGCGACATAAGCAGAGGCCACTGTGAGCAACATGCTCATGGATATGTGCACACATGCCACAATGAGTGGGATGTGCTTGTGGGTTACATTCCCAAACCGGACACTCACCATGCTTTGGAACATAAGTCCTATGTACATCACGCAGGGACACTCAGTAGCACTGTTCATGTGATACCTCCCTTGGTGGTTTGGAGACACATGTAGGCCTGGGATCACTGCAGTGGCTGTACTGTGCAGAGGTGCAGGTGACACCTGGCTCTGCTGTTCACAGGACACTACCCTAGAGAGGTGCCACTAGTGTGAACACTGTAGTTGTGCTTATACATGGACTTGCCAGACTGCATAGTACCCCACTATGCACCTGTGAAGCTATTACATGTCCTTTGTGCATGGTTACTTGGTAGCCCTTCCATTTAGATTACCTATCATGCTATTACTATGTCCCATACCTACAGGCCATCTGTATCCTGTTATTGTACATACCAATAGATGATACCTGTGGTATGCATGATATGCCTGTTATGCTGTGTAGAATATCTGTCATATCTACCTATAATACTATACATTACACATATTTCACATAGTATCCCATAATGCAAAGCATACTTGCACAGCGGGACCACCTTACATATGTCATTAACGTTATATGCCCATACACATGCGTGCTGTGACAGTATATCAACATATACTATCCCCTGCTATGGCACGTTCTTGTTGGACATACCCTACCACTGACAGCTGGTTGTATGGAATTGTTCTGTTTAATGCCCTCATGTAGCATCCCTTGTGGTGTCTGTGCTGTGTACCTTGTGTCCCACTGCTGGACGCACAGTTTCTACAAGCGTTAGTATGCTCAGCAAGACATCAGTACATAAATACCTTTCACCACTTTATGCATTGCGGACACATTTAAGTAATGCAAACCAGGCTATACATACAGTAAAACTAATTAATACAGATCATGCTATACATAACCTTACATATCGGGCATTCTACATAGCTTGTTGTCCTTACGGCGTTTTGTTTCTATCTCTCTCACAGTGTTTCAACTGGTATTCGGTATGAGCATATGGTTTGAATGTCTGGCAAGTCATCCTTATATACGTCGATACCTGTAACATGTGGATTAATCCCACCAATTGGTGTTCCTGAGTGACTAATTACTTGCATATCAGCTGTGCAGCTACTCCAGTCACCAATTACGCAGCAACAGTGGGGTATAATTGGATTCTCCACTTGGGCGTTGCCTATTTGCCCTACCTTCGGGGAGACGGTCTGTATTGTTTTTTTGTTATGTGTAACTGCAACTGCTATGCATGGAGACAAGTATAGTTTGGATTCATGTCCCCCGTGGATTGTGTGTGACAGGTAAAGTATTTGGTTCAACATGTGGGTGTACCTGTCATCCCAACGTGTGATAACGGAGTATTGCAAACAAAACCTGTAACATGGCTGTTTGTTCCATTATACAACGCCTGCAATTTTGCATGATGCCTTTAATTGTGTCTCTCACACGGTATGTTGAGGGTTCTGCAGATGTAATTGACTGACTGGATGTTTGTGCTGCTATTACAGACTGTATTGCTTTAGTTTCTAGTGTGGGGGATGTCGGTGGGTGTACGTAGCATATACAGGTTTGGGGGCCTTGCATTTCTACATAATCCGTATATATGTGTGTGGGCTCCGTCCCTAATTAGAGAGCTAACAGTTAGTAGACTTATGTTATGGGATTGTACGTTGGGCCGTTGTTAATTGGTTTCTATATCATTTGCAGGTGAGCTTGCTACTTGTATACCTCCGTAATTGTGGCGATATATCACGGGATATGTGTAAGTGACAGCTATCCCTTGCATTTCTGTCCCAGATATTTGCAGTCATTGTGGTTGTGTTGTTAAAAGAGCCTGTTTGCCATGGGTTGCCACCTTTTCATATGGTCATTGTTGGACACCTGCGGGACACACAGCGGTGTTTACAGGCCAACATGGAGCCACGATCAGTACACAGGTTAGCACATACTTTTATCCTCACTACATAGCTATTGTTGTGTGACTTTGGCTACTTATCATATTGCATGTAACATTTACGTTTCTTACATACAGGCATAACTATTACATACGACTGTTACATTATATATGGGACATATTTATGTCTTACCATCTCGGACATTTGCCCTTTGTACTGTTTTATGTCTGGACACACCCGCCCAGGGTGGGGCTGTCCCTCCTACTGTGGGACAGATAGTAGCCGTATGCCTACGGCTAGCTATACCCACACCTACCGTACTGATCTGCCTCTGACTTGGCACTAACAAACACATGTTGCGGACACACACACACATTACAGTCACACAGAGATGCACACGGCACCCTCAACGCACACTTACACAGACTACGGCACTCACAGACACAGTTGAACACAGTACCTACATGGACCGCGACACCGGCAGCGGTGACTAACTGTCCCTTCATATCATCATACTATTACTCACGGATGTACTGTTCCAGTACTGTGTTCTATCGGTCTTTCAGCCTCGTGGTTACGCATGTCGGTATGTTACACCTTCCATGGTTGGCGGTATCCTATTTATTTGTACCTCCAAGGTGTTATGAATGTCGTTGAACTATCTATTATATTTGCAGATATCGTTGAATCAATCTATATCACCATATATCCCTCTATTGCCCTTTCTATCTGTATTATATATATGCATATGTGTACACATATATATATATATATATATATATATATATATATATATATATATATATATATATATATATGTATATATATATATATATATATATATATATATATATATATATATATCTGGCGGGGAACGTGACAGGCACACAGCACCACCATATGCTGTAAGGCTCATGTACTGTTCAGGTGTTGGCATTCCGTGTTCCACTGGCTGTTGTGTTTACAATGTTTGAGGGCTGCCTATGTAGGAGTCACACATTGGGCCACCTATACATTACAATTTACAGGTGGTCATGTTTGTGTGCCATCCATTTTACTGTGTGTGCTGGTGGAGAGGTGTCAGTCCGTAGGGGCCTACACTGTCAGAGTATGTTCTATACGGTCCCTCTTTGCCAAGGCGTAGGCATATTGGGCACGCCTCCGTCTGCCTACTGGGGCTGGCACAGTGTGTTCATGGTCTGAATCCCTCTGTGCCTGTAATAGCCTTGGCAATTGCGGTGGGCTATTAGGGCCTTCACCATTTTGTCCCTGCTGCAGCTGCTTCCGCAGGATCATATTATGTAGCATGGCACATACTATGATGATGTGGGCACACGTGCCTGGAGAGTACTGCAAGGCTCCACCAGATGTATCCAAGCACCGAAACCGTGATTTCAGCATCCCGAACACATGCTCAATGATGATTCTGGTTTGTGCGTGTGCCTCATTATGGCGTTCTTGCATGGCTGTGTGTGCATTTCTGATGGGAGTCATCATTCACGGCTCCAGTGCATAGCCATCATTCCCCATGAGATGGCCATGTGGGATGTCCCCCCTGACAAATACCTGATACAGCTGTGAGGCATGCCAGATATGGGAGTCATGGTAGCTTCCAGGGCTGCCAGCACACGTCCATGATAATGCCCTGGGCATTGCACATGACCTGGCAGTTGATGGAGTGGAATCCCTTGCGGTTTATGTAGCGTCTACCCTGCTCACTGGGTGATGACTTGATTTGTATGTGCGTGCAGTCTATCGCACCCAGTACCTCTGGGTATTGTGCCACACGGTGGAAGTGGCGCATATTGCTGACCAACTCCTCCTGAGTTCTGGGGAAGTATATCTGCTCATTGGCATGTGGTAACATGGCATCCAGGAACTGGTGTAGTACCCTGGATGCTGATGCCTGTGAGATACCCATTATATCTCCAGTTGACCTTTGAAAGGTACCTGTGGCCAGTATTCGCAGGCTTACACATACCTTCGTGTCCACTGGGATGGGTTCCCCTCTGTTGTTTCTGGTTCTCAGGCGTGGCCGGCACAGCTCCACTATTTGCTGTAAGATGTCCCTGTCCACCCTGTAATGCTCTACTATCTCCAGGTCATGTAGCCCCTGGTAGGTTACCCTTGGTTTGAACACTCTCCTTCTCCTCCGAGGCCTGCGGTGGTTGTCGGCATCATCCTCCACAACACTGTCAGTCTCTAACACATGCTGATGAATCACAGCTATGGCAGCTCACAACATGTACATTTTAAAAGTTCCCCATGTGTTTACACCTATGGTGCAGTGTTTGGGAATACACAGGTGTGTGTTGGGTGCTTTCACACTTTATACTATTGTGCTGTGAACGCCGATGATGTCATAGGGTGTGTATGTACGATCGTAGCTACAGGTTATCTTATGTGTTTTACTGCCGGAACTACTATTGTGGTGCCTTTGGTGTTGAATTACATTTGCCTGCCGTGGATTACCTCTTGACCTTCCCTTTACATTTCTGCACGTTGCACCTACCATTTTCTGGCATGCATCCTGCAGCCTACTTTCATTTGTACTTTCCTGGACCTGGCGTATCTTGCGTTGTGTGCTACTGCCAGTCTGCTGTCAGTTTGCTTTGCTGTGCTGTGTCAGGTCTCCTATCTTTGCAATCCAATACCTCCCCTCCTTTCTTTGCATTCCAATGTCTTCCCTATCCTGTTTTGCAGGTTTCTGCAAGCAGACTTGTCAGCTGCCGTCGATTGGCCTTCATGGGTTGATTGGTGTTGATTGGTGTTGATTGCTCATTAGTACTCCAATTACCCTACTTCTGCATTTCCTTCTTTTCTTCCCCTGACCTTCCTGTTTCTGCTATTGTTTGCGGCATGTGCGTCCGATTACTGGGTTTCGGGCACGTTTTCATCCTCGTACACATGCGCTTTTGGGCACCATGTGTGCTCTCAGCTAAACGATTCCTCCCCACCCCTGTCCTGCAGCTTTGCTTAGCAACGGACAGGCCAGATTTGCAATGCTCCAATGTGCTTACTGCTACGGTGGCACACCCCTCTGCTTATGTCATGTATCTCCTCTGAGCCACTCCTCGGTGTTATACCGCTGCGCCGTATGGTACAACCTTCATCCGGCGGGACATTTGCGATTCAGTATTATCTGCCTCATTTGCATGGCATTGACTACTAATTCATAGTTACTGCGCCAAACACTATCACAGGCCCATAGCAACCCTTGCACCTTGGTTGTGGTGTTCCATGCCTACCATTGTGTATTATGCTGTAAACCTGATTTCTATTACGTTGCGATTTTATGACATTTTTATATTATTTCTTTATGTTACAGCTTCCGCACACATGCCCTGTGGTTGTGCTGTGCGTTACTGTGGACATGACATTAAATGTTGTTATTTACGTGTTGTGCATCTTTTCTTATGCCATTGGCTGTGTATTTCGCCATTGGCATATGTTAACGTTGTGATACCTGGGTCTGGCCCTCTTCCATAGCTCCGATGTTCTGTTTGGGAAAATGTAAACCGTGTTTTTTGGTTTACATTTCTGTGGGCTTACGCTACGCCTGCACCACTTCATGAATCGCTATATGCCTTCATTTGCATAGAGCGACACTGCACATGGGGTGATTAGCATACCTACACCGGGGGCTGCGCAGTTCTGGCGTACGCCGGTAGTGCACGTGGAATTGGATCGTACCTGAATCGCTCGATGGCCATATTTGGCATTATACCGCCTACGCTATGCCTGCACCTGGCGCAAGCTTCATGAATCCCGGGGATATTGTTTAAAACTCATCCAAAACAGTACAATAGGAAAAACTAGACTTCCATCAGAAACTTGATTTGTTAAAAAAAAACAGTAGTAAAAATATTATACACAATCTTGTAAATAAGATATATCAACCATAAATTGGTATAAAATATATGATACTTATAAAATACTAAGCTAAAAGTTCATTTGCTATTCCAGTAAGTGTTCATATTAAAAAATCTTATTAGAAAATTCTTATTAAAACATTGGTTGTTCCACAAATTCATTCTGGAAATAAAAAATATGTAGTATATAAACATTCTAATAAGATAATATATAAATATATTACAAATAAATATATTGTACCATAGAATAGAATAACGTAAAATAAAGTAAAATGAAAAGTTATATAAGATAAAATGGTGACCTTAATGGTGCCTCTTGGGGTCATCTGATAAGATCTTAAGAGCAGGGTTAATGGATATGTGGTCATTTAATCCATTATTCCCACATGCATCCAGTCTTAACTGCCAGATCATTTTCCTAAATTCAATTTTAGTTTCCCAGTCCCCTCCTCTCTCATGCTTACCCACTTCTTCCAATATCCAAAATTTAAAATCAGCCTCCTTACACACTGTGTTGTGTCTAAAGAGTGCATTTGTGTAATTCATCTTAATAATATCTCTATTGTGTATCTTTTGGCTGTTCCCGTTAGGGGTCACCACAGCAGATCACCTGTTTCCATTTCTTCCTGTCCTCTGCATCTTGCTCTGTCAAACCAACCACCTGCATGTCCTCTCTCACCACATCCATAAACCTTATCTTAGGCCTTCCTCTTTTCTGGTTACCTGGTAGCTTCATCCTTAGCATCCTTTTCCCAATATACTCAGCATCCCTCCTCAGCACATGTCCAAACCAATGTAATCTTGTCTCTCTGGCTTTGTCTCCAAACCTTCCAACCTGGGCTGACCCTGTAATATACTTATTCCTAATCCTGTCCACCCTCGTCACACCCAGTGCAAATCTTAACATCTTTAACTCTGCCACATCCAGCTCTAACTCCTACCTTTTTGTCAATGCCACTGTCTCCCTGCATCCTCACCATTCCTCTATCCTCCCTCTCATTCACACACATATATTCTGTCTTAGTCCTGCTGACCTTCATTCCTCTTCTCTCTAGAGCATATCTCCATCTCTCCAGGGTCTCCTACACCTGTTCCCTACTCTCACTACAGATCACAATGTCATCTGCAAACATCATAGCCCACGGGGACTCCTGTCTGATCTCATCTGTCAACCTGTCCATCACCATTGTAAATAAGAAAGGGCTCAGAGCTGATCCTTGATGTAATCCCACCTCCACCTTAAACGCATCTGTTACTCCCACCACAGACCTCACCGTTGTCACACTACCCTCGTACATATCCTGTACCACTCTTACATACTTCTCTGACACTCCTGACTTCCTCATACAATACCACAACTCCTCTCTAGGCACCCTGTCATATGCTTTCTCTAAATCTAAAAAAACACAATGGATCTCCTCCTGACCTTCTCTGTACTTCTCCATCAACACTCTCAGAGCAAACATTGCATCTCTAGTGCTCTTTCCCGGCATGAAACCATACTGCTGATCACTAATCATCACGTCCCTTCTTAACCTAACTTCCATTACTCTTTCCCATAACTTCATGCTGTGACTGATCAAATTAATCCCTCTGTAGTTACTACAGCTCTGCACATCACCCTTATTCTTAAAAATTGGTACCAAAACACTTTTTCTCCATTCCTCAGGCATCCTCTCACTTTCCAAAATTTCATTAAACAATCTGGTTAAAAACTCCACTGCCATTTCACCTAAACACCTCCATGCTTCCACAGGTATGTCATCAGTACTAGTTTGTACTAATTTCAGCAAATAGCAATACATTGTGCAACACTGGTACTGCCACACCAGATCAGTGACTGCAGTTTAGCAGTCGTCAAACATCAGCAGGGGTTAAGTCACTTATTTACCTCAGTGAGGAGTAATGCATACCTGTCACTGGCCCTAATTTCACAGACTTTCCCTGATTGTGTTCATACGTTTACTTTCTCCTTTGTAAAAAGTTTGATTTGCTGGAAAATCATTCAGGATTACAGTCAATCAATCCAGAGATCTGAGTTTTATAATTACTGTCCAGTAATACGTGTTGATGCAAAAGGTGTTATTCTGTTAACTTTTTAAGTGAATTAGAGTAATATTTAAAATGCAGTCCATGTTTCTGAGCCTTTATTCTATTATTTTTGGAACTGCACTGAATTCTTAAGCAAAGAAATTGAGAGTTATAGTATGTGGTTTTCTGCTTGTAGTTATAAAACTCCCTGAAAGAGAAAATCATCCTTGATGATAGGAAGTATCAGCTCTTCTTAAAATCCAAAGTTTGCACCGAGATAAGTCACTGTGGGCTGCTGATCTCTCCAGTGCTTACCTTGCTCATGTTCATTATCAGCTTCATCCTAATAAGGTCGTATCACAGCCCTGTGCAGGTTAAAGAGCAGAATTAGTAAATTAATACATTTCCTCATTTTTCCACAACCAGCAGCAGCTTTTGTGGGGCCCCCACACAGTCAAGGATAATTAAGGGAAGCCCCCCTGCAGTCACAGATTTAGCAGGGACCTAAAGCTGGCTATGTAGTTAGTTTTAGTGGAGAAAATGTCCAACAGCAGGATTTAACTAAGCCAGGGGCACTATGTCAGTGGTAAAATATTTAATGGTATTCTGTTGCCTGTTACTTGACAAAACACTGTTACTACAACCAGAAATATCTTTGATTTTTAAAGGAGAAATAAATAAGAGTTATTACCCATGTGGTTTATTAAGTATACAAGAATGTTGTACTAGCTTTTGTTGGTTTGACAGGCATGTTACAAAATATCAGGATAAGATAACTTGCTGTGGTTGGGGGCCCCCAGCAACTACAGGGTTCGCTGGTGCCTAAAGCTGGCTATGGCTAAGACTTCCAGTAATACTACATGATTGATTTTGAAGTCTGTGAGGCACAGATGGTTATGTGCTTTTAAGGTGCTGTTTGTTTAAGAGGTGTGTCTTAAGGCTGTAACTATTTTAATCCAGGCCTATTGCTAGAGATGACCTCTAAAGGTTAGGTGCAAATGCATGAAATGTTCACAAATGACAACTTGGAGAAAATAGGCTCTGCTAATAATTTTATGACAGAAAAAAATAGCCTAATTTGTTCCACCACTTAAATGGAATACGGGAGTCTTTCTTCACAGTATGGGGAAACTAGTACTGGGTATGTCTCAGTTGTTACAACAGCCTAGAAGTATAAACCCTAAAATGAATGCACCCATGAAGAGAAATGTGTATTGAGAGGATGAATCATGTAACCAACAGCCATGGAGGTTCTTGCGGCCTAAACTTACTTAAAAAACAAAAAGTGGTATTTTAAGGCACTATCCACAATTTTCAACAATTAAGTGGGAAGTACACCTTAAGTGTCTTCTTTTGTTTTGCTTTTCCTTACTTAAGGTGCTTGCGAAAATAGTGGGCATATCATTCACTGCACAGCTGAATCTGTTTACAATATGGGGGCAGACACGTGGGGCTTGGAAAAGTTTTGAAACACCTTTGGGAGGAAAACAGTATACGAATTACAGGCATTGGGACAGGGGGCAGGGGAGTAATTTTTAAGTGGCAAGAAAAGAGAAACACTGTTTTTACACTTTAGAAACTGTACAAAGACATGACTTTACCTAAGAGTCAAGTGAATACATTCAGTAAAACAATATCAGAGAAGACTTGAGGAACATTCTTTTTATTCCCCAAGATAACCTTCCATTAATTACAAATTAACCCTGGGATATAGATTTTTTTCAAATAGTACATATATGAAGTAAATGAACACTGCAAGCTTTAGAAAAAAATGTAAGGAAAATCCTTGTATTTGAGGAATGACACAGCCCTCTCAAATGTGCACTAATATGGAACATAACAGGTTTTTGTTTCCGTATCTATATGTAAGACAGAAACATAAATAAATATTCATCAGCCTTTTGGTAACGTAAACAAAAATCACAGCAACAATATTTCCATCACAGTATTATAAAACTTTTATTTTATTTTCCTTTTGCTTACCAGGTTTGTCTGACTGGGTTTACTCAAAAAAAGTATTCAGAAGAGGCCCATGGAGGAAAAAGTCCACTACACTACAGTGCAAACATTTTTAAAAAGACATTCAGTAATACACATGTAATGTAATATACATTAAAAATTGCACATACATTTGTTAATTAGATTACATTTGTATGAAATAAAGGCAACTATTACAGTATAAAATATGCTTATGCATTAGCAGCTGCTGAACATTAAGCATTTGAGGAGGCATATTAGTGGGTTTTGTTAAATATTGGAGTAGGTGAATGTTGTGCTGTCTTACCAAAAAAAAAAAAAAAAAAACTTCACTAGAAAAGACCATAAAGAAGTTAGTATAAAGACTGACAGAGAATGTTCTTCAGTTACAGTACGAAAGCCTCTGGTAGTCAGAATGAAGAAAGAAATTAGCATAGAATCTGATTTAAGGAAGCTTTCGGTAAAGGCTTGGAATGGAACAAGTGAATATTGTACTAAAAAAAAAAAAAAAAAAAACAGAGAGAAAGCTGAGCAGAGGCTGAGGCTTAGTCTATGCAGAGAGATAAACAGATACAGAAGCAGAACTCCAAAGGCTACAACAAATAGATGAAAGGCTGAAGAGGATAAAGGGAAAGTACCAGTAGCCAAGGCACAAGACAGCTACTTTCATGCATTACCTTTTGTAGAGGATGAGTTTGATGAATGAGCAGAGAAATATGTAAATCAAGAAAAGAAGGTACAAACGGGAATGTTTATGGAAGAATTAAATCTGTCATGGTTAGGGGTAGAGGAGGCTCAATTACTAACAGTTAGGCAAGGAGGAGATGAGATAAAATGGTGACGTATAACCGATCTACAGGAACGTCCCCAGGAATAGAGGGTATTCCTGTAGAAGCTTGGAAGCTAGGAGGGGAAACTATAAAGATCTAGAAAGTATTCTTTAACAGTATTTCAAGAGGAGAAGAAATACCAAGATCCTAGAAGAAGGCAGTGGTAGCTGTAATACATAAAGAGAGTAAAGTTCCATCAGATTCATCTTCATACAGGCCCATTTCAATACTAACGAATGAAAAACGAGAAACGGAAAAACTACTAAACTCAAAAAAAAAAAAAAAATCTGAAGAAGTTCATTTAAGATATTATGGACAAAAGTGCTTATCTGGTTTGAATAAACGTGGTTGTGTGTTTCACTTCTTTTTGTTTTTTCCATTTCAATACTGAAACATGAATGTGTTTATGTGCATAATGGCTAAAAGAATGGCAAAAGTGATGACAAAAATTGGTAGATATGGATCAATGTGGTTTTGCAGAGAAGAGGCAAACATTTCATAACATTAACAGAACACTGATGATCCTGAGGGAAGCAGAATGTAAGACAATACAACTGTTGTTGATGTGTCTGGATGCAGAGAAAGCATCTGGCAGAGTAAGCTGGGATTTTATGAGCTTGGAAAAGGTAGCATTTGCATTCCCTGACAAAATTATAAGGTTGATTAGGAGGATATATGAAGGATCGAAGATGAAAATTAAAGTGGGTGGGGTCCTCTCCGATCATTTCTGTTTGAACAGAGGAACCAGGTGGGGGTGTCCTTTCCCCTTTGTTATTTGTATTATATTTAGAACCACCGGCACAGAAAATAAGGGGATCAGAAATCCAAGGATATAATTGTTATGATAGTCAAGTCGTTCTATTTGCAGATGATATTATTTTATTCCTGATGGGTGGCCATGGTGGTGCAGCAGTTAGCATTGCTGTCTCACAGCAAGAGGTTCTCCGGTTTGATTCTCGGCTGGGGTGCCTTCTGTGTGGGGTCTGCATGTCCTCCCTGTGGTTGTGTGGGTTTCCTCCAGGTGTTCCAGTTTCCTCCCACATCCCAAAGACATGCTGTAGGTGGATTGGACACTCTAAATTGGCCCTAGGCATGAGTGTGTGTGTGCGTGTGTCTTCTGTGGAAGGTTAGGCACCGGGCTGGCAACTCAACACTGTAAAACTCTACTGCCAATCATGAGCGGACAGGTGATCCGCTGTGGCAACTCCTAACCGGGAAAAGCCGAAAGATGAAGAAGATTATTTTATTCCTGATAAGGGACAGTTCAGTGTTGTGGATTATTTTGAGACAGTTTCAAATCTTTTTGGGATACAAAAGTTATGAAGCTAAAACAAAGGCAATAGTGGCAAATTATGCACCCACACACAAATTGGTTCAGCAATAACCATATTTACAGGGATGGAGTATGAATTAAAAATGATTATGGTGTGGTAGCTAAGGCTAGGTGGGAAGTGACTAAACAAAAGATAATACAAAAAAAACTTAGAAAATGGAAGCTCTGTTATATGGTTATGGCTAGTAAGATACAAACAGTTAAATATTTTTAGTCTTATACACAGGTCAGGCATATTTTTTTTCTTTTTTTTTTTTTTCCTTCCTTTTTTCTTAGATCAGGCATATTTTTATCAACCAGAGGAGAAGTTGTGGATACCAAATGATAAAGAGTTGAAGGATTTTATCTGGGAGGGGAAGATGGCAAGAGTCAAGTGGGATAAGCTGATTCTTCCAATACTACAAGGCAGACTGGAATTATCGAATTTGAAGGGATGTTTCAGAGGAACACAGTTAAGGCTCCTATACATAGCACAATCAAAAAACTATAATTCAAAGTGGAAAGGGATCATGATGAAATGAGGGAAGCTCAAAAAACAAGGAAAGACTTGGATTTTGGATGCAAACCTTTAAGGAGAATAACAATAATCATACAGAATATTATATTCATAAAGTAGCAGAAAGTATTAGCCAAGACAGGAATGGAGAAAGGAGATTCTACCAATAGGGATGACTGCAATTAGGGATACAGACAACCACAGGCAAGAGTGGCTGGAATTTACTGGAGTAAATTGGTAAAGGAACCAAGATATTTGGAGCAAATAACTAGAGAAGGAAAGGTAACAGAATGGGAAAATGCTGAGAATTTATTTGGACTGCAAGTTAGAGATTGCTTCCTTATCAAGGACTGGTATCAGAGTACAGGCAAAGAGAAAGAAACAGGGAGGTCCTAAATGAAAGACCAGCACTGGTAGAGTTTTTAGTAGAATCTAGAATAGAAGCTGCCATTAAAAAAGGAATAATTAGTACAGCATACAAAATATTGCAAGGAAACTATAAGACTCAGAGGAGATTAGAAAGAATTGAGAATAGAGACTGGATAAACACTTCACAAATAAACAATGGGGGGATACAAGTATGCCTCCTAAATATGCAATAAAATCTAGAAGATTTAGGATTTTTGCTTTGTAATGTTTACATAGATATTTTTATATCCCAAGTAGACTCCAGAAAATTATTCCTCAGGTAAACAGCAAATGTTTGAGGTGTGAAGGGGATGAAAGAGATAATTGGGAACATATTTTCTTGGAGTTTAATGAGTTGGCAGACTTTATAGATTCCCTGCAGACTACTCTATCAGAGATGCTGGGTGGGCAGACTGGTGTAACTAGGGAATGATTTTGCTGAGCTATAATACTGAATCAGAATTGCCACGACATAGGAAGGCCTTGCTGAGTCTAATTATGGTGGCTGCCAAAAAAGCAATTACTAGAAAATCAAAATCAAAATTAAAATCGAAGCCAACTGTACTAGAAGTAGTGAATATAGTAATAGAGATAGAACAACCAGAATTGGGATCTTTAGAAAAGGATAGGAGCAAATTACATGTGAAAAAAAAATGGGAACTGTGGGAACAATACATACAGGGGAGGAATGAGGTTTAAAAGTAGGCAAGACTTGATTGAGCTGTGTAATGTTTGACAATGACTGGGTAGATTATAAGTGATGTATAATGTTTGCAACTGGGATTGTGTCAGTATGGTTTGTGATGTACAATGCTTGCAACTATGATTGTGTCAATATGGTTTGTTTTCATTTATATAAATGCATGATTGCCTATGTTATAAGTGATAATTTAATAAAGGTGTTTCTTATTTAAAAAATAAGTATTGGGAGCAAATAATTAGAGAGGTACAGGTAACAGAGTGGGGTGAAACCAAGAAATGTGGACTGCAGGCAAGAGACTGCCTTCTCTATCAGAGACTGATATCAGAGTAAAGAGAAAGAGGAAGGGATAAAGGGGTCCTAAGGGAAAGACCTGCTCTAGTAGAGTTTTTTGTCAAATGTAGAACAAAAGCCACTGCTAAAAAAATTGGATAGTACGTAGGGCATGTAAGATTATGCTCAACAATATACTAAGGTTGAATGTAACTTTGCTACAAATATGCAACATAAATAAGGAATAAGATAAAGCTTGCTTAAATGTAGAAATAGAGTTTAGTAATATGTGATTAGCATCCATATTAAATGACGTTGGCTTAAAAAAATAAGGAACTTGCTTATGAGTGTGTTACACACACATCAAGAAAGCTGACTTCTTACAGACATGACAAGAATGTAATTTGCTTTCTTTAAAGAACTGACAACAGGACATGTTTTTCTAAGAAAGTTTACACAAGGTGTTTCCTTGAAGACAGTTTACTTATCAGCATTTGCACAAGAACAGATGTGTCAGCATTTGCATCATCAAGGCAGTATCTTTCCAAAACCAAGAGGGTGTGTGTTTAACTAAAAATATATATAAAGTCTGTATTAAATCCAGTTATGTTAGGGGTATTGGTAGGGACACATTTGTCCTGAGGTAAATGTTATATCTCTCACATCATCTATACTATATGAGAAGTAAAGTAGAACATTTTCTGAAGCTGTAACATATGTATGTGTGGTTTATTATAAAAGTTATTGGTTACTGCTCTTAAAGACAGGTGCTGCAAAGTATATTCTCTCATCAGTGTATATTCTGTAAGTTTCTGTATGCAACAGACTGTGAATGCAATTATAACCAGACTTTGATTTCAGCAGCATCCAGCCAGCAAGACTGAGTGTCTTAAGAAGACTTCAAATCCATCACAGTAACAGCACAGTGGTTTAGCACCTTAAAATTAATTTTTCAATGGTGAGCCTACCTGCATTCGAACACAGAGGGAGTGATAAGCCCTGCAGAGGGTTATTTCAGCCAAATTGCAGTAACTAACATTTGTACATATGTCTGAATCTTAAACAGAAATACTCCAGTTTATGCAGCTTGCAGCAGTACAGTTTTTTCAGACGTCTGATTGAGCCTGAAGTTCAGGAAAGTGCAGTGTCATTAATTCTTCAAGAAAAGGTGGACATCTACTTTCACAGCTGTCTGCTGCCTGTTGTGTTTCCCCAACTTCTCAAGTGACTTTGAAAAATTTCCATCCATCTGCAATAACAGCCTGATCACCTTTTTGCTTGCTAACTGGTAAGACTTTTTTCTGTGTCACAATTTTAGTATGGATGCTATAAGACAGTTTGGATATCAGACAGTTTGGATGTTATTAGACAGTATGGATATTATTAAACATAATTTGTGTAGGAATAAACCAAGCTTTAGTAAATTGCAATGTTGGTATACACAGCTCATTAGTAAGTGTAAAATCTTAGTAGGTCAGGTTGATAGTAAGGCATTATGCAAATGTATTACAATATTTGACTGGTATCTCAAACAAAACCATGTGGGGTATGACAAATGTTTATTGTGTGATTCAACAAAAACTGTATTATGCCATAAAAAAGTATTGCATGATATAGCTAAAACAATAGACTGTGAAGATAGATCTGTTCATGATAAAGAATTAACTAAGATTAAAGTGCTTCCATTATATTCAGATGTTGAACAGTTATGTCCTGTTACCACATGTGAATCAAATCAGTTACTGACAGAACCTCTAGTACATTTTGTTACAAAAGAATGTAATAAACTTCTAAGAGACAGACACAATGAGTTCAGGAAGTTTAGACAAATTATACAAACATTTTTCCAAAAGTGCATAGGAGTTTCAGATTCAGCAGAACAGGTTCATGAGTCATATCAGGCAGACCATGAGGAAACTCTTCAACAGCAGTTACAAGATGAAGAAAATAGATTAGCTAAACTGACAGAGACTGACTTCCTACATACACTAAGAAAGAGCAGGAAACTGCAGCTGATCTGTACAAAAGAGATATATTTTATAATATGTTTGTGTTTTGAAAATGGTTAAGCATACATGGTAGGATGGTAAAATACAAATCATTCTCAAATGTTTAAAACTTCCATTCAATTAAAGCAAGATATTTATCAGTACTACAGTAGAGTAGAGCACATGACTGCCATTCTCATAGCATAGTCAAAAGGTAAACAAAACATTTCTAGTGTATAAAAACTAAATAAAAATAGTTAATAAGAGTAAAGATTTAAAGTCACAACATTGACATGCTTGTATAAAAATTTAAAGTGACAAGATTGACACGCATGCATTTTCTTTTTATACAATGCACAAGAATAACAGGCATACAACAGCAAATATAAATTATGTAAATATAAGCATGTGTTCGTTAAGCTAATGTCTATTTATTTTTTACATTTTTTATTGTATAGTAACACCACACCAAACAGTTAAAGTTCTGAATTTTAAAAAGAAATAAAATCATGGATGGAATTAGTCAAGCAATCTTTGTAAAATGAATGGCAGAGCAGTTAAATAAATAAAAAAATACTGAAATCAAAAGTTAAAAAATATGTAAGCTAATTGTAAAATAATGTTTAGTTTGCATAGTTATGCAAATCACAAATATAATACTAAGTGTTTTCCAAATGCATTTTACTAACAGATGATTAAAGGAAAAATGCTAAAAGGGATAACTGAAATGTGAGCTCAGACCTTCCTAGACTGGATGAATAGTTACAGAAAATGTTGAGCAGATAAGATAAGTAACAAGACTGATTGCCAGTCAAGTGGCTTGAGTTTTTCTAAAAACTTATTGTTATTAAAACATAATTTTTAAAATGTTCACATGCAACACTATTTGGTAATTATAATAAAACATCACAATTGTGCATCTATGTCACTGATAAAAATAAAAAAAAACTCAGTTACATCAAGTATAGCCAGCAGATGAGTTATAGTATACATACAGTTCAAATAAAGTATACAGGAGGGTAAAATAGCTACTATTAGTAGAAGTAGACAGCAAAGGCAACAGAAAAGAAAACAGCCAAAAATGATCAAATCAGCCAAAGGTCTATAGTTTAATAACCTAATAAAGCAAATATATAACCAAAGTGTTGGGCTGGCATATATTATAAAGCAAATAAACAATACTGCAGTACTACAGGGGGAGGGGTACTTTCTCAGTTTTACACTGACTGTGTGAGCAGTATTGCAAAAGGGTATAAAATAAAGCTACAGGAAGAAATATCTCATTTCTTCTTGACAATACTCTTTCAGGGGGAGGGAAAAACAGGCATTAGTGCATTAGAAATACTGGTAAACAGATTAAACCTGACAGGATAAGATATTTTACAAGTTGCTAATAGCTATCATTCTAGTTATTATTGTATTGTTTACTGTAAAGCTATACAAGAAATGACTTAAAATTGCTTTACTAAAGCTATACAAGAAAAAGTAAAGATATGTAAAAACTGAGCAAGAATGGTCACTATTTTTAATATGTTTTTGGCAAGATAATGTTAGTATGCAAAAAGCATAAATGTTTCTAATTTCTGGGTAAGTAGTTGCCTCTGGTGGCAATTTCACTAGATACTTCTAAAGAAACATACGAATTTTCCAAGATTTTGCTTGATGTTAATGTTACTAAATTTGTAGATTGGACTATGTATAAATACAAAATAATTCAGTAGAAATTAAATTAATGTTTAGTAACAACTATGTGTAACAAAACATGTTTTTTAAAAAAAATTGGGTCCAGGATAGCTGCTAGATTGAAATGCATGAATAGCAAACAGTCTGTGTAAATACATACTGTAGAGGATACATTGTGATAAGTTCAAACGTAATTTGTCAAGTTGTAATATTATCACTGATTTTAAGTTGGAATCATATTGGTTACCCTAGTTAAATGAAAATTAAATATTGTATTCATACATCTAATGGACTAATATGTACATATTCTTTAGTATATACATCATGTTTTTTTCAATCCTCAAGTATTAAATATACTGAAATAATTGCATTCAAATATTTAAGGCCAGTTCAGTACTTTATGTTCAGTTCACTGTCAACCAAGATGTTAATGGGCAGTTCAGAGACATGACCACAATGTTATAGTTAAAATGACATTGAAACTGTATATTTTCAGCAGTATATAAATGCTTGCAGTAGCATATAGTTTTTGTCTCTTATACATATTAGTCTATCTCTAATCTTTTGATATAAAATAATCAATAAAAGTAAATATTTAATTCAACAGGTCCCAAAGGGTTGGGAGGGTGGCCTAATGGTTAAGGTGTTTGCCTTGCAAACACAAGGTGCAGGGTTTGAGTCTCACAAGGGATAAATGGCTAGGCTTAAAATGGCTCGCAAGGGCAGTTAGCTTAGTACTAACCTATGAACCTATGAACCTAAGAGTTAATAAAAGAGTACTAAGTCATAAATTAAATTCTGTGATTGCAAAATAATAAATTAATCAAGTTAAAAAATAAAACTAAAGCAGACACATTTCATAACTGATGAAATATTTTCACAAAATGGTCTGCAAAAAGAAAAAGTTGTTAAATACATGCAGTTTTAGTAGTAATACTTAATATTGTTGTATTAACTATGTAAAATTGCATTTTGACTTGTGTATCAAAAGAAGACTAAAGATTTTGTTTCTTAATGTGTTTTCTATATAATGTGATCAAAATACATATCAGTATAAAATGTTTTGAGTATGTTTTAAAATAAAAAGAGGGAATTGTAAGATTATGCTCAACAATATACTAGGTTGAATGTAATTTTGCTACAGATATGCAACATAAAATAAGGAATAAGATACAGCTTGCTTAAATGTAGAAATAGAGTTTAGTAAGATGTGATTAGCATCCATATTAAGTGACTGTGGCTTAAAAAAAATAAGGAACTTGCTTATGAGTGTGTTACACACACATCAAGAAAGCTGACTTCTTACAGACATGACAAGAATGTAATTTGCTTTCTTTAAAGAACTGACAACTGGACATGTTTTTTTAAGAAAGTTTCCACAAGGTGTTTCATTGAAGACAGTTTACTTATCAGCATTTGCACAGGAACAGATGTGTCAGCATTTGCGTCATCAAGGCAGTATCTTTCCAAAACCAAGAGGGTGTGTGTTTAACTAAAAATATATATAAAGTCTGTATCAAATCCAGTTATGTTAGGGGTATTGATAGGGACACATTTGTCCTGAGGTAAATGTTATATCTCTCACATCATCTGTACTATATGAGAAGTAAAGTAGAACATTTTCTGAAGCTGTAACTTTATGAAGCTGTAACAGACGTATGTGTGGTTTATTATAAAAGTTATTGGTTACTGCTCTTAAAGACAGGTGCTGCAAAGTATATTTTCTCATCAGTGTATATTCTGCAAGTTTCTGTAGGCAACAGACTGTGAATGCAACTATGACCAGACTTTGATTTCAGCAGCATCCAGCCAGCAAGACTGAGTGTCTTAATAATACTTCAAATCCATCACAGTAACAGCACCTTACAATTATGTTTTCATGGCATATAATATACTCTATGATAACCATAAGAATCAATAAGGTGAGGTTAGATGAGATTAGAAACAGAGACTGGGAAAGCAATTTACATGGCAACAAGAAGACATATGTATGGCTCTCAAGTATGCAAAATGTCCAGGTGGTTTAAGATTTTTGCTTAGAAGTGTTTGCATAGATATTTTTATACCCCAAGCAGATTTTAAAGAATTTTTCTCAGGAAGACAGCAAATGTTGGAGGTGTGATGGGGGAAGAAAGAGGCATCTGAGAGCATGTTGTTTGGGAATGCAATGAGTTGGGAGATTTAAAAAAATCCCTGGAGTACTCTATCAGAAATATTGGGGGAGAAAGTAGTTGTAACTAAGGAAGTGATTCTTTGGAACTGGGACACAGGACCTGAATTTACTAGACATAGCAAGGCCTTATTACATTTAATTCTGTTGGCTTTCAAAAGAAGCAATCACTAGAAAATTGAAATCAAAATCTAAACCAACTGTATCTGAAGTACTGAATAATGTAAAAGAGATAAAAGAACTGGAAGAGAGCTCTTTAGAAAAGGAAAGGAGAAAGTTATATAGAAATAAATGGAGTTTGTGGGAAAAATGCATGCAAAATAATGTTCAGGAGGATGAGTGAGATTTAGGAGAAGGAAGGAGCCAAGTGATTCATGTAATGCTGAACTAAAAGTTGTTATGAGAAAAGAAAACTTGAAATGGATAAAAAATAAAAATAAAAAAAAATGTTAATATGTTATTTTTTTTTCTATTAAAGTATTTGTGCCTATGTCTTAAGTGAGATCTTAATAAAGATGTTTTAAAAAGTAATAAAAATATTATTCAGTTTAACTCATCTGTTTATAGAAAAAGTAATAAAGATACTACTCAGTTTAGTCATCCTGTTTAACCCACCTAATCACCTCAATATATAAGATTTCCTAAAATATCCTAGCTCTCAGACTCTTACTGCTGTCTTACTCTACACTGACAATATGCCTCCTAAGCTATGGAGGTACCATAATCATAATTACATCTTATTCCATGTCTATAACAAGAGGTAAGCATATAATCCATGAGCAAATATATACTCTAGCAATTGTTTCCTATTTGGTGTTGGGAATTAAAATAATAGTAAATCTGTTTACTTCATAGACACAGGGTCCAGGGTTTGATTCTCACCTTGGGAAGTATATCT
This sequence comes from Protopterus annectens, assembly GCF_019279795.1. Taxonomy (NCBI): domain Eukaryota; kingdom Metazoa; phylum Chordata; order Ceratodontiformes; family Protopteridae; genus Protopterus; species Protopterus annectens. The sequence goes on from NC_056748.1 coordinate 554,904,541, forward strand.
AAGCTTATAAAGGCCCACCCTGGGGTCATTAACCTAGTAAAGACATATAAACCTATAAAACTAAGAGTGTTATTTCATTGGTTAGAATCACTACCAAACTGAATTAACTACTAATACCAAGCACAGAACTGACATTACTTCACTCAACAGTTAACAAACCACTATAATCTTTCTTTAGCTACACTAACTATGCAGTCTATGTCTTGTTTAATTTTATTCTACATACAGAATGTGGATATAATTCATCACTTCTGAAATCCTATGCATAATGAAACAATGACCCTTAAAATTATGAACTCGGATCAGTTTCAGTAGTATGTTCATCTTTTCACCTAGTGGTGTGAACATGGCTCTAGGCAATGGTCACTGCTGATGTGACACCCCAATCCCATTTACAAAATGATTGATATAAACGCTAGCCACCCTTCGAATTATGCTTGTACAGATTCCTATGACTTTACATTATTGAAAGAAAATAATAAAACAAATCAAAAAATAATAATTACAATACCATTGAGAATTCACCAATTTTTTTTTAGCACCGGGACTATTATTTCAATCCAGTGGGGGAAAAAAAACTGTTAAGCAAATAACACTATGAGCAAATATGCTTCAAGAGGACAGTATACACACAGTCCTGAATTAAATAGATATCTTCCAAACAGGATCACACCTATACTGGGTATCAGGCTCATATGAAGTCCATTACGTAGCAGCTTCTTGGAAAAAGCATTCAATAGCAGAGCAATTTATTTATTTATGTAGGTAGGTATTCATTTATTTACCTCCATTTTTTAGCTGGGGCAGATTAATGGACTATTTTCAAGCCCAGCCTGGGATGTAATACAAGAACAAAGGGACGATATGAAGTGCATGCATACATTACTTATACAAAACTCATCTGTCACAAGTAATTCTGTTTACGCAACCCAAATGAGCAATGTCCTTGGGGGTGTGTGTGTGTGTGTGCGTGTGTGTGTGTGTGTGTGTGTATGTGTGTGTTTGTGTGTGTGTGTGTGTGTGTGTGTGTGTGTGTGTGTGTGTATGTATGTATATATATATATATATATATATATGTGTGTGTGTGTGTGTGTGTGTGTGTGTGTGTGTGTGTATGTGTGTGTGTTTGTGTATCTAAATAGCTCTTATTTCTTTGCTCAAGAATGAGGGATAAAGGCAAAAAATAATGGTGTAAGAAAGGCTCAAAATCAGGGAAAATTTCTAAATATTTTTCAAATTCACTTTAAAACTTAATAGGTTTGGCAATAACATGCATTTTTTAAAGAAGTATGAAATTCTGAATTCCAGCATTGCTAACAGACTGTTATCCTCAGTGTTCTGTCAAAAAAGAAAAAAATCATTTTATGAAGGTAGGGAAAACATATGAGACAAAACTGGGACATTCTGTGAAATCAGGTACAGCTAAGAGCTATATCTGAATGTACACAGAGTAATAATTTTGACAGATAATAGTAAATAAAAATATAAACTTAAGTGGATAAGTCAACATGAATGATAATTACTTGTGATTTAGTTCACTATAATGTGTTTCTTGCTGGTGTTCTCTACAGGTGAATAGTTTAAGTTATGTTACTTGAAGTATAGCATTTAGAAGTTGCTTCTTTGAATAAGAATTTCACACTACCTACTAATCAACATTAAATAATCATTTGCCTGATGCTGCAACTTATCACCCAAGATATCTTAACCCTCCCTTAATTATCGCATGCATACAGAGTGCTAACACTTGAGTATGAATAAGCTAACAGATCCTTAATAACACCTATTTTTATCATAACCTTTATGTGACATTTCTTTAAATCTGAACTTGAATTTAAGATGCTTTTCTCATACATTGATAATAAAGACACTCAATAAAATGAGTCACTATAACAAAAAAGAAAACTTTATCACGACCATCTTGATTATCAGCACTTTTTTAAGTGCAATATCAGGCTTACCTAGAGAGTTCCTTCATATTCGGGGGCATTATTATCATTATTACCTGAAGAACATCTTCATGATGGGTGTTATTGTGAAACTACTTACCTTTTAGAGTTAGACAGCACATACTTGTTTTTGTCAATAATAATCTTTCAAACATTATACATATGCTATGAAACCCTAATAGTTGGACATGAGCATACCATTTGTATAATTAGAGTTAACACAGCTTTGTAGTTACCCTTGGTGCTGGGGATTAGCATGTAGGTGGAAGCACGCTTGCTCTATATGACTGGTAGTATTAGAAGCTCAAACAGGGGGTTGGGGATAGTGAAGTTCATACAGTCCCGCAGTCTGGTCCTTCTGTACTACCTGGCTCACGCCTCTCTGGGGTAAGGAATGGGCTGATTAGGCTATCTAGCTAAAGATCAAATGGGATGTAGGATGAGCCACAAGTATCCCCCAAGAGAGGTGAGAGAAACCAAATGCCCCCCTAATATCTATCCTGAGTCTAGACAGCTGGGTGAAGGAAATAGATTTCTCTTCCCTTGATGGTGGTCTTTTTAAAGCTCCTTCGACAGTGAAACTTTGATGCTTAAGACTGAAGCACACTGCGCACTTAAGAGTATTTTTAACTGTCAAACAACAAAACCTAGAGATATTTGAAAAATATAAAAAAGAAATATGGACATGGGAAAGAAAGAGAGATTTGATATCATGCAATATTTATGAAGAGTAAAAGCCAAATTAATCAATATAAAGAAAGCAGCCCTAAAGATATTTTAAGAGAAATACAAGCAAAGGCATCCAGATATGGAAAATTTTACAATAAAAAATAATATCACAAAGATGGAATGTAGAAAAGAAGATTAGTAAAGTAGAAGTTAAAAAATAGAAGTTGAAGTTATGGAATGCTTGCTAAGTGAAGGATTTGGTGTAGAAGGTCTAATATAGGTTACATCACAGCATGATGGAGTGAGTCCCCAAAGTAAGGAGAAACAGGAAGATCAGGAGACATGTGAAGAAGAAATATGGACATGGGAAAGAAAACAAGATTTAATATGGTATAATATTTATGCAAAGGAGAAAGCAAAACTAACCAATACAAAAAGAGAAACACCAAAGATATTTGAAGAGCAATATAGGCAAAGGAATCTAGACATAGAAAACTTTACAATACAAAAAATAAGAAGACAAAGAGGAAAAGTAGAAAAGGAGATTAGTAATGGAGATGTTAAAGAAACATAAACTGAAGTTATGGAGTACCTGCAAAGTGAAGGATTCAGCGTAGAAAATTGAATGCAGAAAACACCACAACAGGAATGAGCAATGGATATTCAAATTAAGGCAAAATCAGTGGAACAGGAAGCAATTGGTCAGATGCCATATCAAGATATTTTGGAGCCTTCCACAGGAAACCACTATAAGCATTCACTTGAAGCTAGACAACAAGGGAAGGAACAGGAGACTGTGGAAACTGATGCAGTCAATGTTGAGGAGTGATAGGCTAGTGAGTTCCCATATGACATAGCAACAGATGGCACAGGATGAAATTGAAAAGAAGGTGCTACAGGAAGATGCTATAGAACTTTCTATACAATGTCCACAGGAAGCGGAAAACAAGGGATGCGCCCTTAGTTTGGAAAAAAATGATCTAAGAGAAGAGTTGCTTGATTTAATAGACATGGATAGATATAATAAGATCAATGACAGAAATAGACTGCAGAAGGTCAATAAAACCCAAAAAGTCCGAAGTTTGATAAAACAAATGAATGCAATAATTAGGACTGTCCATAGGGATCCTTGTGATATAACAGAAGTAAACAAGATATATTACTGTGCTGCTAAATTAATAACTGATAAATTTCTACCACAAGAACACAGGGTAGTGAGGGAAAGGAAGGGGAGAAATCGAATATCATCATGGATGCAATGAATAGAGAAAATTATAAAGCAATTAAGACAAGAAGTGTCACTCTTAGAAGACTATATAAGAGGGAATAAATCAACAAAAATACTAAGAAAGATAGATGTGATTAAAGCAATGCACAATATTAGAACAGACAAGGATCTATTATCCACTATAGCAAATAACAAACTAAAAATTTCAGCAGAGGCGGAAAAACTTAGAAAATACAGAGGTAAATATAAAGGAAAACTACAAAATAAGCAATTTATTGATGACCCAAAAACGTTTTATAGAGAATTGGAAAATAAGGTAAAAGGAATTGAAAGACCACCAAAAAAGAGGAAGTAGATATATTTTGGAGAAGTATCTATGAAGATCTTATGGAACATGATAAAGATGCTAAACGGATAGAAGAAGTAAAAGAAAGAATAAGAAGTTTAAAGGTGCAGGATGTGAAATGGGATGAAGTAACAGCCAGAGAGATTGAAACTAAGTTAAGAAAAGCTTCTAATTGGAAAATCCCAGGCCCAGATGCAGTATCTAACTTTTGGTTAAAAGTATTAATATCTTTGCACAAGGATTTAGCCATGAGTAAGAACTATATACATGCGCACTCCGAACAGACACCAACCTGGCTAACAACAGGCAAAACAATGCTCCTACTTAAGAGTGAACCTGAAAGTTACCCTAAAACTTAAAGACCAATAACTTGCCTTCCGATGACGTATAAACTATACATGGGAATTGATGCTGACATGATTTATAGCCATTTAGAAGAAAACTCAATTATGGCAGTAGAACAAAAGAGCAATAAAAGAAAGTCATATGGAACAAAGGATCACATGTTGTTAAATAGACATACTGGAGAACTGTAAAAAGGGGAAGAATTTAAGTATGGCATGGATTGACTATAAAAAAGCATTTGATAGTATCCCACATTCATGGATAAAAGAGTGCTTAAAAATGTATAAGATACACCCTGTACTGATCAATTACATTACAGTGACCATGAAACAGTGGCAGTCCACTTTGCAATTAATCCATGATAAAGGACAGATTATTATCCCAGGGATAAAAATTCAAAGGGGGGATATTCCAGGGTGACTCTCTGTCACTGTTCCTATTCTGTCTTACCATTAACCCATTAAGCTGTTTACTTAACAGCTTAGACCATGGCTACAATTTGGCTCCTAAAAAACAACAACGTGTAAAGACTTATTATCTTCTCTTTGTCGATGATTTAAAACTGTATAGCTCATCAGATGAGGAACTGAAAGCACTGCTGCAAGTTGTCAAAACTTTTTCAGATGACATAAGAATGTCATTTGGTCTTGATAAGTGTTCAAAAGCAACCTTTAAAGCAGGAAAACTGCAGCACCAAGAAAACATCAGTTTGGGACAAGGATGTGATATAAAAGAACTTGAGCAAGAGAGAGTGTATAAATATTTGGGAATTGATGAAGGATCAACAGTTTAAACATGAACAAATGAAAATAAAACTTAGAAAGGAATACTTTACAAGACTAAAATCAATTCTGAAAACAGTATTGACATCTAGGAATAATATCCGAACTATAAACCAATTTGCTCTTCCTGTCCTAATTTACAGTTTTATGGAGTGATTGACTGGCCCCAAAATGTGTTGGCTAGATTAGATACGAAAACAAGAAGGATGCTTCATGCTCATGAAATGATTTATAAAAATCACTATATACTAAGATTATATATTCCCCATTCTGAAGGAGGGAAGGGCCTCCTTGAAGTTGGTTACATGTATCGATCTGCAATTGTGGGACTCCACACATATTTTCTGACCTCACAAGACCCACATGTAGTGAAAGTTTTGAAACATGAGGATAATAAATCTAAGATGAATCATCTGCATAATTTAGCAGAAGCATGTCGACGTCAAGCAGGAATGGAAATCAAATCACAAGTAGATAAAAATCAGGCAGCAACTGAATGTGCCAAAAAACAAAAGGAAGAATATAAGGTGAAGGACCAGATGAGAAGGCAAGAAATGTGGAAAAAGCATAAATATAGATGCAAGTATAGAAAACTTCTGGAAAACCTCATGTTGATCAGGAATGAACTGAATATACTGAGAGGCATAATAATGTGACAAGATTAAATAATGAATTTCAGGTAGTCATCCAATAGAGGCTGTCCAATTCAAAAATCCACAAGTCTCAGCCGTTCACTACAACAGTTTATTAAAAAACACACAGCACAAAAGATATCGGATTAAGCGCTTTCATCTCTTATCCAGAGACTTTATCAGAATCAAATACCTGACTACATAGAAGGAACTGATATGGTGAAATTCCTCTCTTCTTAGATTCCTGAAATTTTGGATCTTTCAGAGGTTTTTTCATATGGTATCAAAAGGGCACACAGATCCTTGGTAACAGAATAACTTAGAAGCACTTCTCACATATTTTCATATCATCTTTAAAACTATTCGCACATTGAATCCACCATATGTGGGACACCCCCGACAAGATTGTTGCACTGGGGATTGTCCAAACACTGAGTGGCTGAAAAACATTGGAAACATGAGCCACAAAGCATCATCGAAAATTATGAAGTTTACATCACATGGGATCACCTATTACCAACAGTTCAAAAGATAGATGCTAGAACACCAGATATAGTGGTTCAAGAAATGAAGATAAGAGTAGCATTGATCATTGAAATCACCACACTCAGTGACTACAGTGTCTTGTGTACAGACACAAAGTTATAAAATATCAGGATCTGCAGGCAGAAACCAGAGCAATGTGGAAGAAAGATACCCAGACAGTTCTAATAGTAGTAGGAGCAATGGGTCTTATAAAAAGAATTTACAATCGTTTTTAGATAAGTTATCAATCCATGTAACCACATACGCATTGCAGAAGGAGTCATTACTGGGCACAATTCAGGTGCTGTGAAGAGCACTTTTGGTTGACATCAAAGATTGAAACAATACTAATTTCATGAACTTTAATCGTAATTTGACTTAGGCATGGGGTCCACTTCTGTCATGGTATTAGAAACCCAAAAGACTTGGAGAAATTAAAAAAGCGAGAAACTACAATATTTTGTTATTGGAATCTGAAAGGAGAGAAGATGATGTCAGCAAAAAAAGGAGAGAAGTATTGCTGGAAATTAATTCACCCTCAAGTCTTGCTGAATAACTTTGCACGATAGACACAGTTTTCACAAAATCTCACCAAGACAATACTGATGTATAGACTGTATTTTACATGGCATAAATCGCTTAAAAATAAAAAAAAAAGAAATTTGAGTGCACAGGACCTAGGATAAAAAGCAGCCCAATCCTGGTGTATGCAATGGTGCCAGGACTGGAAAGATTGGCAGTGTAGAATCCTTAGGATACAGAAACATTCCTAAAACAGGATTAGGACAGGCTCAGGGGGAGGATGCCCCCCACTGTAGAAGGAAGTAGTCCACAAAAAACAAAAAAACTGGCAGGCCAATAAAGAGCTATAAAGGTGATAGAGTGGACTACTCAGGCACTCTATGTACTGTTAATATTATGAAGAAGCCCAGTATTTCCAGACAGAAGACATTCTGAAAGATTAAGAGAGAAATTAGAGAAAAGAAAAATACTTGTACACGAAAAAAAACACTGTCAAAAACTTCAAATGTGACTTTGCATTCATTAATACAACAGAGCCATGCAAAACATTACACCAACAAAGAAACTTTAGACCACTTTGAAAAAGAAGTGACTGAGGAAGTGTGAAAACATAAAGAACAAAATTCCAGAGATTTTGAAAAGTTAAAAAAAAAACAACATAAAAACATGGACATGTGAAAGAACTGACATTGTGCAATATCTATGCAAAGGAAAAAGCCAAACTAATCAATAAAAAGCTAGTTTCAAAGATATTTGAAAAAAAATATATAGGCAAAGGCACCCAGATATGGAAAATTTCACAATACAAAAATTAAGGAAACAAAGGAAGAATGCAGAACAGTGGATTAGTAAGGAATACATTAAAGAAATAGAAACTAAATTTACAGACTACCTGCGAAGTGAAGTATTTAAGGAAGAATGTCCAAAGGTGATATCACAGTATGGTGGAACAATGAGTCCCCAAATTAAGTAGAAACTGATGGAGCAGTAGGCATCTGAAGAAGAAATATGAACATAGGAAAGAAAAAGAGATCAAATATGGTGCAGCATTTATGCCAAGGAGAAAGCAAAACTAATCAATATAAAAAAGCAGCACCAAAGATATGTGAAGAGAAATGCAAGCAAAAACACCCAGAAATGGAAATTTCACAATACAAAAAAAATAAGAATACAAAGGGGAATAGTAGAAAATAAGATTACCAATGCAGAAGGTAAAGAAATAGAATTTGAAGTTATGGATTACCAGCAAAGTGAAGGATTCAGTGTAGAAAACTCCAATACAGGTGATGTTACAACATGATGGCATGGGTTCCTGTTATATAAACAATCCTTCAAATGTGTCTTGATCGAACTTGAAAGCACGAAACAGCGGAATAGCGAATCAGCATATAAGCGATTTCTTTCCCTGGGAAAGAAATTGCTTGTCCGCCTCCGTTACTTTGCCATTTTCCTCACTGTAGTGCGATCTCGGAGTTGGTATATTTATGTAGGGAGTGTGTGGGGGGCACATTCCCCCCACATCGGTGTGTGTGGGGGGCCCCCACTTTATATAACGTTTTGAAGTATTTATTTATTTATTTATTTATTTTTTGTGGAAAAGCTATTTTTTACCAGGGAAAAAAAATTGCTGTTTCAAGTGTTCGGGATTGTAAGTTTTCGCTTATATGGGGTTGATAAATCAGCGTTCACTTTTTTTAAGCATTCGCTGATTTAATATAGACCCAATGGCATAATGAGTCTCCAAATTAAAGAGGCATATGAAGATTTGACCCATGATGGTGGCTTGGAGCCGAGGCTTCTGTAGAAAACCAGTACAAATTTTCAGTTGAAGCTGTAGAACAAGGGAAAGAGAAGGAAGCAAGGGGAAATCTGACAACGGCAATATTGTGGAGTGATGGGTCAATGAGTTTGCCTATGAAGGAACAGCAGATGATGGAGGATGCATCTGAAGAGGATATGTCACAGGAAGATTTCTGCAACTTTCTGTGGAATGCCTGCAGGAAACGAGAGCAAAGAAGTGCTCTCAGTTTAGAAGAAAATGATCTAACAGAAGAGTTACTTGACTTACTAGAGATGGCTGGACATATTAAGATCGATGAACGAAATATATTTCAGAAAGTAAATAAGACCCAAAATGTTAAGAAGTCTGATAAAACAGTTGAATGCAGTAATCAGGACTATTAAGAGAAAGTCGTGTAATATAACAGGGGAAAACAGGATCTATTACTGCGCAGCTAAATTAATAACAGATAAAGTCTTACCACAAAAAGATACAGCAATGAGGGAAAGGAAATGAAGAAATAAAATACCACCATGGAAACATCACATAGAGAAAACCATAAACCAGAAACATCACATAGAGAAAACCATAAAGCAGTTAATACAAGACGTGTCACTATTAGAAGAATATAAAAGAAGGAACAGATCAACAAAAATACTTAGCCAGAGAGATGTGACAAAAGGAACACACAATATCAAAACAAAGTGGGATCAATCATCCACTATTCTTCTTCTTCTTTTGGCTGCTCCCATCAGGGGTCACCACAGCAGATCAACTGTTTCCATTTCTTCCTGTCCTCTGCATCTTGCTCTGTCACACCAACCACCTGCATGTCCTCTCTCACCACATCCATAAACCTTATCTTAGGCCTTCCTCTTTTCCTGTTACCTGGCGGCTTCATCCTTAGCATCCTTTTCCCAATATACTCTGCATCCCTCTTCAGCACATGCCCAAACCAACGTAATCTTGCCTCTCTGGCTTTGTCTCCAAATCTTCCAACCTGGGCTGACCCTCTAATATACTTATTCCTAATCCTGTCCATCCTCGTCACACCCAGTGCAAATCTTAACATCTTCAACTCTGCCACGTCAAGCTCTGACTCCTGCCTTTTTGTCAGTGCCACTGTCTCCAATCCATATAACATAGCTGGTCTCACAATCCTCTTGTAGACCTTCCCTTTCACTCTTACTGGTACTCATCTGTCACAAATCACTCTTGACACTCTTCTCCACCCACTCCATCCTGCCTGTACTCTCTTCTTCACCTCTCTTCCACACTCACCATTACTCTGAACTGCTGATCCCAAGTATTTAAACTCATCCACCTTCGCCACCTCTACTCCCTGCATCCTCACCATTCCTCTATCCTCCCTCTCATTCACACACATATATTCTGTCTTAGTCCTGCTGACCTTCATTCCTCTTCTCTCTAGAGCATATATCCACCTATCCAGGGTCTCCTCCACCTGTTCCCTACTCTCACTACAGATCACAATGTCATCTGCAAACATCATAGTCCATGGGGACTCCTGTCTGATCTCGTCTGTCAACCTGTCCATCACCATTACAAATAAGAAAGGGCTCAGAGCTGATCCTTGATGTAATCCCACCTCCACCTTAAATGCATCCATCACTCCCACTGCAGACCTCACCTCTGTCACACTACCCTCATACATATCCTGTACCACACTTACATACTTCTCTGACACTTCCGACTTCCTCATACAATACCACAACTCCTCTCTAGGCATCCTGTCATATGCTTTCTCTGAATCCACAAAGACACAATGCATCTCCTTCTGACATTCTCTGTACTTCTCCATCAACACTCTCAAAGCAAACATCGCATCTGTAGTGCTCTTTCCTGGCATGAAACCATACTGCTGATCACTAATCATCACCTCCCTTCCTAACCTAGCTTCCACTACTCTTTTCCATAACTTCATGCTGTGACTGATCAATTTAATCCCTCTGTAGTTACTACAGCTCTGCACATCACCCTTATTCTTAAAAATTGGACCAAAACACTTTCTCCATTCCTCAGGCATCCTCTCACTTTGCAAGATTTCATTAAACAATCTAGTTAAAAACTCCACTGACATTTCACCTAAACACCTCCATGCTTTCACAGGTAAGTCATCTGGACCAACAGCCTTTCCGTTCTTCATCCTCTTCATAGCTATCCTTATTTCCTCCTTGCTAATCCACTGCACTTCATGATTCACTATCCACACATCATCCAACCTTCTCCCCCTCTCATTCTCTTCATTCATTAGCCCCTCAAAGTACTCTTTCCATCTGCTCAACACACTCTCCTCACTTGTGAGTATGTTTCCCTCATTATCCTTTATCACCCTTACCTGCTGCACATCTTTACTAGCTCGGTCCCTCTGTCTAGCCAATCGGTGAAGGTCCTGTTCTCCCTCCTTAGTGTCCAACCTTTTATACAACTCGTCATACGCCTTATCCTTAGAATTTGCCACCTCTCCCTTTGCCATGCACCTCATTTCCTTATACTCTTGTCTACTTTCTTCATCTCTCTGACAATCCCACTTCTTCTTCGCCAGCCTCTTTCTCTGTATACTTTCCTGTACTTCTTCATTCCACCACCAGGTCTCCTTGTCCTCCTTCCTCTTTCCAGATGTCACACCAAGCATCTAGCCATCTCTCTTACTAGCTCTGCTGTAGTTACCCAGCTATTCGGTAACTCTTCACTGCCACCCAGTGCCTGTCTTAACTCTTCCCTGAACATCACCCCACAATTACCATTTTTCAATTTCCACCATTTGATCCTTGGTGCTGCCCTCACACTCATCCTCCTCTTCTTGATCACCAATGTCATCCTACAAACCACCATCCTATGCTGCCTAACTACACTTTCCCCTGCCACCACTTTACAGTCTCCAATCTCCTTCAGACTGACCCTTCTACATAAGATATAATCCACCTGTGTGCATCTTCCTCCACTCTTGTATGTCACCCTATGCTCCTCCCTCTTGTTAAAATACATATTCAACACAGCCATGTCCATCCTTTTCGCAAAATCCACTACCACCTGACCTTCTGCATTCCTTTGCTTAACACCATACCTACCTATCACTTCCTCATCCCCTCTGTTCCCTTCACCAACATGCCCATTGAAATCTGCTCCAATCACCAGTCTCTCACCCTTGGGTACAGCCATTTCCACTTCATCCAACTCACTCCAAAATTTTTCTTTGTCATCCATCGCACGCCCAACTTGTGGGGCATATGCACTAACAACATTCATCATTACACCATCAATTTCATAAACATCACTTTATCCAACACTCATTTCACCTCCAAAACACTCTTAGCATACTGTTCCTTCAGGATAATACCTACGCCATTTCTCCTCCCATCCACACCATGATAAAACAATTTGAACCCACCTCCGATACACCTAGCCTTGCTCGCCTTCCATCTGGTCTCTTGCACACACAATATACCAACCTTCCTTCGGTCCATCATATCCGCTAGCTCTCTCCCTATACCAGTCATACTGCCAACATTCAAAGTTCCGAACCTCACTATCACAGTCCTAGCCTTTACCTGCCTTCGGCCATGCCTTCCACCTCTTCTCCTCTTTCGGCCAACAGTAGCCCAATTTCTGCCAACAGTACTGGTGGTGGTCGTTGTTAACCTGGGCCTCGACCGATCTGGTATGTATATGTGTACTTTTGTCTGCGTGTATGATTTGGCAAAATTTTATGCCGGATGCCCTTCCTGACACAACCCTCCCCATTTATCCGGGCTTGGGACCGGCACAAAGAAATGCACTGGCTTGTGCATCCCCAGTGCTTGGGTTATCAATTATCCACTATTGCAAATAATAAATTAAAGATATCAGCATGGGCAGAAAAAACTTAGAAGATAAGCAGATAAACATAAAGGAAAAGAACAAAATAAACAATTCATTTAGGACACAAAAATGTTTTATAGAGAACTGGTAAATAAAACAAAACAAATAAAACACAACAAAAAAGAAGAAATCGATACACTTTGGAGAAATATTTATGAAGACCCTGTGGAACATAAAACATTGAATGGATAGAAAAATGAAAAGAAACAGTAAGGAGTTCAAATGTAAAGGATATGAACTGGAATGAAGTAACAGCCAGAGAAATTAGCTCCTAATTGGAAAACCCCAAGCCCAGATACAGTACCTAACTTTTATTTAAAAGTATTAACATTCACACATGAAGATTTAGCCCTGAATAAGAATTACTTACATCCCAAAGAGATACTAATTTATTTAACAACAGGAAAAACAATACCCCACCTTAAGAGTGAATCTACAAGCCAACCTAAAAACTACAGACCAATAACTTGCCTTCTAATGATATACAAACTATATCTTAGAATTGATGTGGGCAAAGTTTACAGTCATTTAGAAAAAAAAATAATACTGGTAATAGTATAAATGGGTAACAAAAGGACGTCATATGGAACAAAGGCTCATTTGTTGCTAAATAAAGCCTTTATAGATAATTGTAAAAAGGGGAAGAATCTAACTATGGCATGGATAGATTACAAAAAGCATTGGCAGCATCTCACATTCATGGTAAAAGGAGGGTTTACAGATGTACAAAATACACACTGTATTGATCACTTACATTACAGTGACCATGAAACAGTGGCAAACTACTTTGCATGTAAGTCATAACTAAGGGCAAATTATTATCCTAGGGATAAAAATTCAAAGGGGGATATTTTAGGGTGACTCTCTGTCACTGCTGATTTTTTTTGTCTTGCCTTTAATCCATTAAGCTAACTAATTAACAGATTAGACCATGGTTACAATTTAGTTACTAGAAAACAACCAAGTATAAAGACTTGTGTAGATAACTTAAAACTGTATAGTACGTCAGATGAAGACCTGCACAACTGCAAGTGGTTAAAACTTTCTTAGATTATATAAGAATGCTATTTGGTCTTGATAAATGTGCAAAAGCAATATTTAAAGTAGGAAAGCTGTAGCACCAAGAAAACATCAGTCTTGGGCAGGAATGTGATATAAAGGAACTTGAGTAGGAGGGAGTGTATAAATATTTGGGAACTGATAAAGGATTAGCAGTAAACCATGAACAAATGCAAACAAAACTCAGTAATGCACACTTTAGAAGACTAAAACTAATATTGAAAACAGCCCTACCATCTAGGAAAAAAGTCTAAGCTATAAGCTAATTTGCTCTTTCTGCTGTAACTTAACAGTTTTGTGGTAATTTATTGGCGCCCAAAAAGTACTGGGTCACTTGGACAGGAAAACAAGAAAAATGCTTCATGCTTATCAAATGATATATAAAAATCAGTGCATACCAAGACTGTATATTCCTCATTCTGATGGAGGTAAAGGTTTCCTTGAAACTTATTACAGATATACATCTGCAGTTGTGGGACAACCTACAGATCTGCTGACCTCACCAGATCCAAACATAGCGAAGGTTTTAAAACATGAAGAGAAAAAGTCTAAGATAACTTTTCTGCTTTGTTTAGCAGGAGCATATTGGTGTCAAGCAGAAAGGGAAAGAATGCAAGGAGAAGGATTAAATGAGATGGAAAGAAATGTGGAAAAGGGATAAATGTTGTGGCAAGTACAGAGATCTCCTGGAACAGCCTCATGTCCATCAGGATTTGATGCGGGAATGGTTAAGGAGAGGTGAATTTAAATCAAAGGATGAAAGGTTAAGTAATGGTGGCCCAGGATGGTGGGCTACTTACACGTTGGTTTACAAAGTCCATTGAACATGTGGGAGAAACAGACAAATGCAGGTTCTGTAAAACAGAACTGGAAACAGTCACACATCTTGTTGGTGGGTGTGATACACGTATGGTAGAAGGCCTGCAGACTGAAAGGCATAATGTGGCAAGACTGCAACATTTGGAATTGTGCAAACAATACAATATTGAAGTAGCTGAGAAGCACTGGAAACATGAGCCACAAAGCATTATAGAGAATGATGAAGTCTATATAACATGGGATCACCCATTCACTAATCACCAACAGTTCAGAAACCAGATGCAAGTAAACAAGATATAGTAGTACATGGAAATAAGACAAAAGTAGCATTGAACATTGAAACTGCTACACCCAGTGATTACAGCATCCTAAGTGCAGAGAGACACAAAGTTATAAAATACTAGGATTTGCAGGCAGAAACGACAGCAGGAGAAACATACTCAGACAGTTCCAATAGGAGTAGGATTAATGGATCTCATAAAAACGAATTTACAACTGTATTTAGATATGCTACATATACATGCAGCTCTGTATGACTTACAGGGGTAATTTCTGGGCATAGTGTGGATGCTATGAAGAGACTAACATAAAAGACTGAAACAATACTAATTTCATGAACATTAATCATATCCTTACTTAGGAATGGTGGCCATTCCTGTCACTGTATTAGAAACCCCAAAGAATTGGAGAAACTATTAATATATTATATATATATATATATATATATATATATATATATATATATATATATATATATATATATTCTTCTACATACATTTTCACTACAGTATCACTTGGATGCCCAGCTGTGTAACTTATTTCTCTGAATTTCATTCCCCTAATTCTTGTGGCATTGAACTTTAGATCAGCTTCAGAGTTCAGGCTTCCAATAAAGTTTCATCTTCATCAGAACTGGGATTTGTTTTCCTCATACTTATACTGCGGGTACTATGTCAGGAGAATGCTTGCTCTGTACTGTTTGTGCATCTCTGTTCTCACCTTAACATTATGTGGGCAGTAACTACAACATTTCATTCAGCGCTTTCAGCAATTTTCTTTCTGTTTAAAATTCTTTTGCCTTTTCCTTCTTACAAGCATTTGATTGTACTTAGTCTGATTACACTATAATTACATTTTTCTTCGGTTTACATTCTTGCTATTGCTACATTCTTTTTCCAAAGCCACCAAGCAGCTACTCAATTGTCCATGTATACTGTTACATATATATCTGGAACACAACTTAGAAACACAATCCTGTGAAACAGTGTTAAGGAGGACTTTACAACAATTATCTGGAAGACCAGATTAGTCACAAGAGACATAAACGTAAGTTATGTACTTACCATAATGATAGAGCTGTGTTGTCTGCTTCCAGCCTTCCTCAATGGATGGGTCTTTTGTTCCAAATCCGGATTCAACTTTTGCCACTCTAGACTTTAGAATTCATAGCTCAGGCTCATCCCCTTACCCATAATCCCCTCCTGTCCCCAACATTACTTTAGATAGGGTTTGCCCGCAACCCTTAACAGATCAAAAATACATAGGTAGATATCAAAGCAGATACACCTGAGATCCCTGAAGGAATGCTGATCAAGACCTGAAACAGTGTAAGACACTACTCAAGAGCCCATCCATACTGTCATACCAGAAATATAGGGGGGTTAGCTTCCAAAAAATGGAACAGGGAAGGGGGACAGGAAGTTGAGGAAGGATGGAAGCAGACAACATACATCTAATCATGGGTTGGGAAAGTGGCCTAATGGTTAAGATGTTTACGTTACAAACACAAGGTTCAGGGTTTGAGTCTCACAAGGGATAATTGGTTAGACTTAAAATAGCCCACAAGGGCAGTTAGCCTAGTACGAACCTATTGTTATGGCAAGAACATAACTTCATATCTAATGCTGTCTCTTTTTATACGTACATCAATGGATGGGACAAAGTCCCCAGCTACTCAGACCTTGGAGTGGTCTTATGGATGGATATTCCAGAGGTGGCTGAACTAAAGGCCACCCTATTCCTGGAGATCATATCGAGCTTATAATGAGAAATAAATGTGTGAACATTGGACCAAGTGGCTACCGCACAAATGTCATCAATTCAGGCACTAGAAAACGAGGCTGAGGAGGTTGAGACAGACCTAGATGAATGAGTCCTGACTGGTATGGACATGGTCAAGCCTTTTTCTCTATACACATGAGAAGTACAATCTAATAGCTATCTAGATAAGAAAATTCTTTGGACTATTTTGGCCTTAGAAAAGGAAAAAAATAATTGATCTGTCTTCCTGATGGATTTGGTATGATGAAGGTAAAAGAAAATTTGGAAATGGACTTTCAGCAAGAGTAGCTTATATTCCCCTTTATTGGAGATGTCAGGAAAGAAAACTTCAAGATTAATACACTGGTTCAGTGAGGCCTCAGACATGGACCAGAGGATGAATTGATTCTGAGTGACACCCTATGTTTGTGGAGAATTATGTAAGGTGGCTTGCAGAACAGGGCCTGTAGCTCTGAAACTCTCCATGCTGACGTTATTGCCACTAGAAATATCATTTTCCAAGCCACAAATTTAATGTCCACCCTGGTGGTAGGTTCAAAGAGAGGCTCGGTCAAGGCATGAAGCAAAACAGTCATATCCCTAGGAGAAGTATGGTCCTTAAGGGGTGGGGGTCTGAGCATGAAGGTGCCCTTCGTGAAAGCTTTGCTAAGTCTAAGGGAAGCTAATTTCTTATGATACTCTCCAACATGAACACTGGAAGTAGCCACTAACAGGACCGTAGTGACTGAATAGCTGGTGCCAGCTTGGAAAATCTAAGACTGCAGACAGATGAGCTAAAAAGGGATCCTGATTCCTTTGGGAGGACCAGATCAAAAATCACTTCCATTTACTCTTGTAAAATCTCCTGATAGATGGTCTCTGGGAAGAAGTAAGAAGGTGGATTACTCTGGAAGAGAGCCAGGACTGAGTAAACATTATTGGGTGTGAAGAAACCAAGTGAGGGCATGAATGCCCAGCCTGAATGTGGCAGAAGGATGCAAGAGAGGTTTTGGATTTGGATCCAGCACCCAAATCGGCTGAATCAAATGATGCCAAAGAAAGGGAAACTTCACCTGATTAGGCCTTCCTTTCTGATGCCTTCTACAGAAACTTTGGAATCAGAGCAATATGGGGAAAGGCATACAGAAGATTGGGGATCAAACATGCTTCAGAGCATCTCTCAGTGACTTCCCTCTCTAGTGGGATCAGGGCAAAGAGCCTGCTGCATTTGGTATTGTTATCAGAGGCAAAAAGATCATAAAATGGCTGGCCCCTTGAATGAGAAACATGTTCTGCCACTATAGGATTGCAGGACCATTCATGAGGTAGGAGGACAGACCTGCTCAACTTGTCCTCCAGAATACTGGCTTTCCCCAGTGTATGCATTGCTATCAGAAAGGTATCAGAAGATATCACTCACTGTCACACTTTAATCACTTCTTGACATAACATAAAGAAATGGGTTATCTCTTGTCTGTAGATGTATAAGGGAACTGCCATGTTGTCCACCTGAATAGAAATCATCCCTATAGGAAGGATGTCCTGAAAGGTCTGCAATGCTAGGAGAACTGCCCTCATCTCTAGAACACTGATGTGAAGACTGATCTCTGAGGGAGACCATGTATCTTGGATCATCTTTCCTATATAATCTCCTCCCACTCTAACTGGGAAGCATCCATGGTCACAGTAGCTTTGGGGGAGGGCAGTGAAAATGGATGGCCTTGGGATTTCGTGTGAGACTAAATCTACCATATTATATGTGCCCTTCAAATGCCTGTCAGAAGAACCCAAAAACTCATAGCTCAGTACCAGAAGGACCAGTGAACTGCAAGTGTCCACTGTAGAACTCTCATGTAGTATCCAGCCAGAGGGACAATGGTAATGAACAGTTGACTCCAGAAGCTGGAGAACCAATCTGGCTGATAGCATCAGGCAGGACAGAACCCTTAGTGCCCAGGTTTGCAGCACAGCCAATCTGTTGTCTGGCAGCTTTGCAATCCTTGTTGTCATATCTAGATGTGCACCTATGAATTCCAATGTCTGAACCTAAAAGAAACTGAGATTTGTGCAGATGTATCATGATCCCCAACTTGGAGCAAAGATAGAGCAGAAAGTCCCTGTCCTGAAGAAGGAAAACAGGCCAGGTAGCAGCAGGAATGATCCAGTTGTATAAATACAGAAACACCCAGAACCTTTGCAGTCTGAAGGGGAGCTGCTACTACTGCCATATACTTGGTAAACACCCAGAGGCCTCTGGTAAGACTTAAGGGCAGGGCTCTGAACTGAAAGTGACTGCTTCCCAGATGGAAGCAGAGAAACCTCTTGAACCACCTGTCCATCATAATGTGACAATCTACATCCTGAAGGTCTATCGAGTACATCCAATTGTCCTTCCTCAACAGGGGGAGAATGGACTACACTGTGACCATCCAAAACTTCATGGATTTGATACACTGGTTGAGGCTACTGAGGTCCAAAATTGGCCTAAAGCCTACATTCTTCTTTAGCACCACCAGGCTAGTTGCGCAGCATAATGCATCCGAGATTATCCAAATGCAACTAACTCTGGGCAAAACTGCAGTCCAAATTGTAGCTTGCTATAGATCTCCCACCATGCCCCAGGATTCCCACTCTTCTTTTCTTGATATACTGGAAAATATTAGGGTTCAACCATACACCCTAATAATGGGCGATTTCAACTACCCCACCATTAACTGGGAAAACTACTCAAGTTACAACTCCTTCGCTCAATGCTTTCTGGAATTCATAAATTCCAATGCCCTGGATCAACTTATCCACACCACCACCAGGGGCAACAATATCCTAGACCTAGTCATTACCAACATGAGTGACCGGAGTTCCACACCTGAAGTCAACTCTTCGTTGGTCAGATCCGACCATAAGCTAATCACCCTAGATATCCGTTTCCTGCCCCCACCCACCATTAAGGAAACCACTGTAAAAAATTTCTCTGAAGCCAACTTCATGCTTCTTAAGACAGAAGTGGTGAACTTCATGACACCCATGCAGATGGACAATACAGTTATGACTGTTAAATCCTACACAAATGCACTCTATAAGCACTTATACGAGTGCATGGATTGTGCTATCCCAAACAGAACCAAGACGCTATCCTCCAAAAAATGGGAAGCCAATCTAGTGGTCTCCTGCCATAAACAAACTCTACAACAAAAGGAAGAAACTGTTGCAAAAGAGAGCAAAGTCCCATGAGTGTAGGAGCTCCCTGGTCAGCCTCACTAAGAAGCCAAGATCCCTTATAAGATCCTCTAAAGCTAGCTACAAAAACAAAATTGCCACTGATTCTAAGGGCAACCACAAAGCATTTTATAGCTATGTCAAGAATCTTAATGGTAACACCCAGATCTGCTCTCAGTTACAGCACAAAGGCATGAAAATTACAGAACCAAGTGATATTGCCAACATCTTGGCAGATAGGTTCAGTGCTAACTTTACCTCTTTCTCACCCCCTAAAGGGCCCATATCTATACAGGAAGAATGCAGAGTCCCTGTAATCACATCTATGCAGGTAAAAGCTGCACGCTCTAAAACCAAAAACAGAGCATCCATGGGACCGGACAACATCCCAGGCTGCGTTTTACATGAACTTCAGAATGAACTGGCTCCCCACCTATGCACCATGTTCATCACTGAATGGCACATAGCAACTATTATCCCACTTCACAAAGGGGGAGCCACCACTGATCCTGGGAACTACTGACCTATTACCCTGATAAGCCTGGTCTGCAAGGCCATGGAACATATCATCATTGAACTCATAAACAAAGACATTGGTAACCTTCAAACTCTGGACCTCACACAGTTTGGGTTTGTGAAAGGCAGATCATGCCTTCTGAACCTGATGGACTTCTTTGAGCAGTCACCAAAGCAGTAGATGAGGGTAAGGTGGTTCACACAGCTTATCTTGACCTTGCCAAGGCTTTCAACACCATGCTCCATTCCTAAATTACAGCTAAACTCACTAAACTACGTGTAAATCCCTATGTCACAAGATGGGTTGCCAACTGGCTCACTGACAGAACTCACACTGTAAAAGTTTCAGACTCCAAATCTGACTTCAATCCAGTAACAAGTGGAATACCACAGGGTTCAGTCCTGGGACCTCTCCTGCTTGGTATCTACTTCTCTGAAGTACAGGCTAATGAAGTTCACAGATGACTGCAAACTTGGAGCCATAGTCAAGTCCCCAAATGATGTGGACATCCTACAGAAGGGCCTCACTGAGACAGATGCCTGGTGTTAGAGGCATGGCCTCAAGCTCAATGCCAAAAAGTGCATTGTCATCACCTTTGGTAAAAACTCTGTACCCATGAACTATCACATAAACGGCAGTCTTCTTAATGCCAAATGTGTGATAAGAGTCCTTGGGACCCAGGTGGACAGTAGTCTCTCCTTTAATAATCACATCACCACAGTGGTCAGGAAATCCTTCTATGTGGCACACCTCATCACAAAAGGGTTCCCATCCAGGAAAAAAGAGGTCATTGTTCCCCTCTACTCGGCACTCATTAGACCCATTATAGGGTACAACGCCCCTTTTGGAATGTACCTCACAAGACATCTGCAGCAGCCGGAAAGACCACAAAAGTACCTCACAAAGAGGATTACTGGCCTCAAACAGATGCCCTACACTGACTGTCTCAAAAAACTCCAGCTTTACTTTGTAGTATATCACCTACTCTAAGGAGATCTCTGCCTAACATATAAGGCTATGTTAAACCCAGAGCTGTTGGAGATGCTACACCTAAAGAAATCCCAATCCCTCCGGGCTACATGCTTTAGGGACATAAACCTTGTCACCACAATAAACAGGATATGTTAGAGGGATAGATTCCTGTCCCAGAGACTTCCTATACTCTGGAACAAGCTACCCATCTATGTCAAGCAAAGTTTCTCATTAGCACTCTTCAAGAAAAATCTTGATGAGTGGATGGGAAATAGGAAATACACCCTGAAGATCACTTCTGTGGCTCTGCTCGACAGGGGCACAGGAAATTAACTTTCTTGGGTGGTGTAAGCCAAGGAACCTTATTGGCTAGGCTTACTTAGGCCCTTGGGTAATTACCCTAGTATCTACCTATGAACCAAAATAAACCTTGAGTAAGTTTCAGATCCATGTTGGTCTGGTAGGGCCTCCTGGATGACTCACTTGTCTAGCAGATTTTTTCATCTCTACAGCAGCTTCCTTCCTTCCTTTGGGAAGGTAAGTTAGCATGTTGGGGTGTCTTTGTTGAAGAGGGGATAAAGGAAGGGAATAGAACAGCCCCTAGTTATGATTCTCCACATCTAGAAATCTTTGGTGATGTATGTCCAGGCTTCTGAGGGCAGAGACAAACACTATCTGACTGCTTCCAGAGTTCAGCAGCCTGGCAACCATTCAGGAGCACTGATAAGGCCACTCAGAGAAAGGATACCTGAAACCTTGGTTTTGCGGGCCTCTTATGCCATGTAGGTGACATCCACCATTAAAATTTCCTCTCTGCCTTGGGGGGAGGGGGGTCTATCTCCAGGAGTGTCCACCTTGGGACATCCTGAACCATAGCTTCTTACTCCCTTTCAGGTTCTTACGGAAGGACATTGGGGGGGGGGGTAGAGAACCATATGCCTATGGCAGAAAGGATTTTCCCATCTTGCTCACTCCTAGTGAGTCAAATCATTAAAAGGAATAATGACAAAGAGTGTCTTGAAAAGCTCTGTAAAGTCACACAAGTGCATCCAAGCATGTCTACTTATGGTAATGCCTGTGCCAGTGGCTCTTGAACCACCCTCGGTCAAGTTAGATTTCAGGTGTATGGAAGAGTTTGATGGGGATTGTAGGGTGGCCAGCTGTGAGTCCAGAGTTTTCTTTTCCTGCACTGACATGGACCTTGAAAGTGATTTGGAGAGTTTCTTAGTCCAATCTCTCTGAAATCTTGTCATGTGAAACAGATAATTCAGCGCCCTCAAACGGAAAGTAGCTGAAACATAAACGTGCTTCCCAAACTTGTCCAATGCTCAAGACTCCCTATCAGGGGATGGACAGAAGAGCTTTCTTCAACTACCACTTTCTTGGTTGCTGCCATTACTACCATAGCATCCACTGTCGGGCCTTTGCTCCAATACTGGCGATCCTTCAGTGCCACAAAAAACTTAATGGTTTTGGGGGGATAGGTTCAGCCACATCCAGTTCCTTCCATGTCTGCTAGTATTAAATCCACCATCTCATTGGCTGGGGTGGACCCGAAGAAGTAGCTGAGATTGATCCAAAGGCCTTGAGAAACAATGATTCCTCTTTGGGGGGGGGGGGGTTCAGAAAACCAACCACTTTTCTGTCTCAAAAGTTCAAGGACTTCTTCTAATGATATGTCCTCAAGAGGTGATTTTCCTCCAATGAGATGCCCTCAAGGGGCGATTTGGTGGACACTTCAAAGTCACCAAAATCTATGTTTTCAGTGAGAGACTCCTGGGAGGGTCAACATGCTTCCTCTTGCACATATGTTTCAGAGAAGCCTCTGCAGTGGGATACTCCTGAGAGGACTCAGAAGATCCTGAATGTGGACTACCTTGAAGCTCAGGGGAAATGGCTGTGCAAATGGAGCAGGAGGAGCAGGATCAGGTCCCAAGGTCTTTAACTGGAGGATGAGCAAAGCCAATAGACTAAAGGAAGTCCACTGACCAGAAATGGAGAGAGCTCTCTACTGCCTCAAAAGCAGAAGCCAAGGGGAAGCCCAACACCGCTTAAGTAGGAGCTGAAGCCTCCACACTAAGCTGGTCTTGGGAACTGAGCTGCCTCTGTTCCGAGGCCAATGTTAGAGCCCAGCTATCTAGCACCAAGGTCCCAAGATTAAGGGAATGCTCCAAAAGCTTCAGAGTCAATCCTACCCCCCAAGCTGGTGATTGCACTTAGGCTCCAAGATTCTTCAGGATCTGAGACACTTAGAACAGGTCAGAGATGTTACCGGAGTGAAAGCCGACCAAGACATCAGATCTGATGAGGACAGTCCCTGGGAGAAACTTGGGTCCACAGTCCAGAAAGAAGGAAGGCAGATCATGGTAGGGTCACCATAGGTAGTGGGGAAGGAACAAGGCTCAAGAGTACGACGGGTTCAGAGCCAGGAGAACCTCAAATGAATTTGGGTCCTAAGGAACTTCCTCATCATCCTATCTACATCAGCTTTTGTCAGGCTTCTGGCAGACCAGACAGATCTGTCAGAGGAGGAGGAGGTGGACGGAGGTCTGGATAATCTATAAACAGGTCTCTCTCTCTTGCAAGAAAGTGGAGTACAGTCTAGGGGAGACCAGTTCCAGAGAAAATCTAGGCTCTAGCAAAGGAGGAGTCTGTGATCTAATAACTATCAGATCTGATTGAGGGATAGGAGCCAAAGCTTTAGTACGTTTTGGTGATGGAGGCAGAGAAGCCAACAATGAGGAGGAATGGTCAGGGGAGCACTTCTTATACTCCTTGCCCTTTTCCTTGGTCTTATCTCCACTCTTCTCCCCCTTGTGACTGAAGGCTTTTTGGCACAAGGGGAGGCTCCAAAGACAGTAGACATCACCTCACACTGTTCTCTCATGGGGCAGGTTGATGTCCCTTAAGTGCCAGTTTATTATGCCCTTCAATAATGGCCCAAAGGCAACAGAAATGCTGCAGTCTTCATCACAGTGGGCAGCACCCAAACAATACAAGTATTCTGGATGGGCATCTGAGTATGGAATTTTGTGACCGCAGCCTATGCATTTCTTAAAACCAGAAGGCTTATTGGACATGCTTGAAAAAGGAAAATTTGAAGCCCAACAAACTAATAACAATAACAATGATAATAGTAGTAGAAATGACAACAATAAAGCAAAAGTTGTGGGTAAAAAGAAGAAGAGGAAAACAAGGTTTTACAACTACCACTGACAAAAACTACAACCAAACAAAAAAAAGACAAATTCTCTTATTTCTATCAAAGCACTTTTCTGAGGCAAGCCTGGGCGAGGAATCACATCTGTATTTGATGACTGGCAAACAAGGTCTCTGGTAATGTTGGGGACAGGAGAGAATTATGGGTAAGGAGAGGAGCTTGAGGTATATATCCTAAACTCTAGAGTGGCTGAAGTCAGATCTGAGGTCAGATCCAAAGATCCATCTGTTGAGAAACGGATGTAACAGGCAAAATCAGATCTCAGGTTAATGGTTCTTAAAATCTCATTAAAAGACTTTGCAAAGATGCACGAGTTATCTAAATATGGAATATGTGAATGCCATTCAGTCTGAAGAACTGTTACTGGGGCTAGATATTTCGTGAACACCGCTAGAACAGTAGATAATCCAAAGGTTAAGGCACAGAACTGATAAAGTGAACCAGAAACAGAGAACCTTTGAAATTTCCTGAAGCCTGTGACTGTGAGAATGTTATAAGTCCAATTTTATAATGCAACTCATGGGAGGAATGAGCGGTAATGGGTTCTGTAAAGTCAACATTTTGAATTTTGGTACTTTCATGTATAGGTTTAGGATCAAAAGATTTAGCACAGGTCTCCAAGAGGCCTCTTTCTTTGGTATCGGAAACATTCTGGATCAGAAGCCTTTGCCCCTTTAACTTACAGGCTCTAGTTCTGACTCCTTGGGTATGTAAAGACTGAAGAACCTGAGAATTTTGCATCCAGTACCATATGAAACTCTCCTGCATCCTTTTATCTCCCAAAGAGGGAAGCTGAGCATCAGCTTTTGAGACAGGTTTGTGGAGACATTGGCCAGAGGGGAGGAGAGGGGAGGTAGGGGGTTAAAGAATGATGTCATTGCCATTTTGTATTGTTAATCTGCCCCTTTTTTGAAAGGACTCCTATTTGTCATTGTTATTTCGCTCAAGGTATCTCTTTTTAGCTCATTGTTTGTCAGAATATGACTGGCTTTGCTTATTTAGCTTTTTAGTGGAAGAAGAAAGCTTAAAAAATTGTACTGGGGGGACATGAAAAAATGTTATGAACTTTCTCAATCAGTTTTTCTCTTTCATCACATTGTTTGACAACCTAGGAAGAAGAAGAGTTCAACAATACCTCTTTGTCTGAAGCAGAATCTAAGATTTCAGACTTTCCTTCATCAGAAAAGTTTTGGTTATATACCCAAGAATGGCTTCTCGATTCTGTAACTGAAGCGTTTGCCCTAGACACAGTATCTGCACAATTATATATAATCTTCAAAGTATATTTGGATACCTGGGACAAGGCAGAAACAGTACAATTCAAAAAATAACTTTCTTCTGTAGGAAGTAAGGTAGTATAGTCCTTCAGATTGTCCATATAACAAAGCATACATTTCCAGGTGTGTGCATAAGTCAGAATTCTGAAAGCTATAGTGGAAGAAGAAAACATTCTTTTTACCTAGCGAGTTCAATGCCTGAGCTTCCTTGTCACTAAGAGAAGCATTAGTGTTCAATAAGAGCCTACTGCCAGCAGATGACCGAAAAGAAAGATATTAGTCCGAGACACTTTATACATTTTTTTGAGGGACCGATGACTGGTTAACAGGATGATTACATGCAGCACTCAACACATCCTCCAGGGCTGGCAGTATAGGAGGGGAGGGTGGGGAATGAGGAATATTGTTTTTTAACATATCATAATATCTCCTCAGTTCAGGGGCATCTATTTGTTCCCATAAAAAATACCTCATCCAGCCATAGTCTAATTAAAAGAAAATTCCTCTACATAAGTGAAAGAGTTAATACTTTCTTCACAGTCAGAAAGTTGGGTTTATGAATCTGAAGGAAAAGAAGCCATATCTCTGTCATAAGAAGAATAAGAATCATTAGACCTTGCTTTTTTCAGCAATTTCTTTACAACAGGTACCCACCTGCAATGGCCTCTGCACTCATAGCCTGTAATGTATGTCTTGCTAAGGTAAGAAAATCATTTTTCTTCACTGTAATTACTTCTAGATATAAATGATGATTAACCTTTGATTTTTCTTTATAGGAGTCCATGTAGAAGAAGAGCAACTCAAAGAGTAATGTCTGACTGGTCTAACGGTCTCTTATCTCATTTACCACATGAAAAATCTCCTGGACTGTCTCCTAACCTTAGAGAAGCTGGTTCTCCCATGTATGTATCACATATTGGAACAGACAAAGAGGACATGTCTGACCCCTGGTTCTGGGTGGCCAAAAGGACAACACCAGAGGAAGTCAGAGATAAGTGAATGATCCGAGGAACAACTAATGGCCACTACAGTTTCACTTACTATCAGCTGATGCATAGACTGAGCCAGTTGCAATGGCAGGGACTCTTTGGTTAAGTGCTTTTTTCTTTCTAGCAACAGTGGTAGTGGAAGTAGCAAGACCGAGTAAGCATCCATGATGCTGCCAAAGAGATGCTAAAAGCAATAAACATTGCTAAAGCGAGTCAAGTTGTCACCTGGTGTATAAAAGCAGCACACTTACACTCAAACTTCGTATCCCAGTATCTTTATAAAGGAAAAGCACAAGCAGCACTCCTATTGGCAAGCTAAATATTCTGATAGAAAAAGAAAAATGGCAGGTAGATTGTTATTAAGTAAAAATATGCACTGCCCTGAAAAACACACACACACACACACACACACACACACACACACACACACACACACACACACACACACACACACACGCCCTTTCCAAAAATAAAACTTTTAGTCAAGAAAACAGAAGATTATGCAAGCAGTGCATATATTTTCACAAACAATAGCCCCTATATTACTTAAAAGTAGCTGAAATAGCAGTCACTGACAGTAAACTTGCAATGTCAATTAAAAAATATGATGTTTCTTAAAGGGTAAATACTGCTTTTAGTCAGAAGATAAAATTAGATAATATTTTCTTAAAAGGGCAACAATTTCTGTGTGGAGGAATTCCCCAATATGGACCAATCTGCCAGAAATGAAGCTCTGAGACAATTGCTGCTCCTGTGACTCCCCAGAGATGTTTCTCTTTAAAGCAGCAATAAAGTACTGAAGAAATATTCACTCTGGTTACTGATTTCCATCCTTTGGGCTATCCAATTAGCAGCTAGAGTGAAGGTGGGGGCAAAACATTGTGCAGCTGGCTGGTTATTTCCAGAGTAAGAAAAAAAAAACATATAGTCTAAAGGTTACTGCAGCAGTGGAAGTGATGAACATTATCACTCTTTTCTCCTAGGATGTGTGACCTCAGAGGTAGAATATTAAACTTTGGGGTGTAGCAGTAGAGGGACCTTCGCCTCCCCAGAAAAAGATTACTAAACATATTTGGTAGTGTCCTGTTTTGAAAGTGTCACTATCAAACAGTTTGAATTGCAATAGTTTTGTTGATTTGTGATTTATGAAACTTTGAGACTGGAAATTCTTACAGTTGTACTGGCACTGCTGATGCAAGATTCACATTCCACATTTCAGATGATCCATATTGCTCTATATATTTCACACATAGGGAGGTTTTGATCACTCAGCACTCTGAGGCAGAACTGTCACATTAATGCATAGTCATTTGAAAAAATACCTGTGCCCTGTACAGTTCTTCTGTCCGCATTCTCCAAAGTACAGATCAAATGCTCACCTTGCTGCAAATGTGTTCACTGGAAGAGCTGCTGCTTCCATTTTGCTTCATCCAGCTGAGCATACTAACATTTTATGGAATGCATCATCTTTGACACTAAGTGATGCAAGCTTTATAATTGTCAGGAATCATGCACAATTCAACAATACCTTCATTGATATTGTTATAACATAACACCACAAAAAAAGTCACAAAATGTAATCTTTTCCATCCCAGTTCTCCAAAGTGAATAGTGCGTGACTAATTTTGACTTGCATCATCCACCCTCCGACACAAAAACAGATTGTTTTTGGAAATCTACCTGCAAGATCATCAGTCTTGTTTTTCACAGTTAATTCATGGAAAACACTGGGTCATAGTTGAAAAGACTTGCAGAAGTCAGTGGCGTGCACTGAGTTTATTGCAAGCTTTACAAGAAACCAGGTAATATGTAAATGTGTATCAGTACGAGAATGCTACCTCAGTGTAACAGTGTAATTCAAATAGAACAGGCAGTCAGTAATGTTAGCATAACAGCATTCATGACCTGAAACACCATGTCTATCAAGAAATTTCCATAAGTAGATATGGTTCCATTCACAAGGAATGTGTACTGTATGTGCACAAAACCAACCGTACTTGCCCCAATATGTGGCAAAGGAATGACAGAACATAAAAGATCATAAGCAATATCCCTAGCATACTACAAGCATACAGAAATGTAAAACACAACTCCGCAAAACGTACATAAAAATATTATTTTCATCAAAGTGGCATACACAGCCACACTGTTAGCACTGACTGTAGCTAACAAAAGAAGGCTATGGGACATGTGTATAAACTAGAGTTAGGAGGCACACCCTACGAAACAGGTTGATAGAAAAGCAGGTGGAGGGTGAGGGTTAAGAAGAGGACCACACAAGAGGGATGATTAAATGGAGAGGTCAAAGGGAGAGTTAGAGAGGAATGGGTACTTCTTTTGGTGGGAACAGACCCCTATCATCATTTTATGGAAAAAAAAGGATAGGAAAAGTCATAGCAATGGAGGAGAGGAAAAGGGTAGGTAAAAAACAACAAATAGCACACCTCAAGACATACAAAGGTAGTTAATATACAAAAAGGCAGGTAAGATACACAGGTAAAACACATATGGACTGCATAACATCAGTCAAGGGAGTTGAACGAACAGAGTACAGATGCAGGTCAGACATGGTTCACCACAATAATAAATTATTTACCAATTCACAAAAAAAGTGCTTTGATGCCACAAACTGTGTGACAGTCATTCAAAACAGAGTAGGACTGATGGCAGCCATCTGACAGGGATCACCGACTGGGAAAAGTGGCCATTGTAATACAAAGCAAGCAACACAGATCACCACACATCAGGCAGTCGGCAGTGCAAGTGTAACCCACTCAACAACAAGGCAGATCATATCCACAAATGGAAATGTAGGATAACACAAGCAGAGATTAGAATAGAACACCCAATCCTGCATTCAAGAGGAAACATCTATAAAAAAGTCATGCAGCAATATTGCAGAATCTATGATAAATGGCAACAAAATAAGCTTAATAATGTCACAGCTGAGCAATTATGCTGATGTGGCGTGATAAAGCCCTGACTATAGCCCAGCCAACCCGGGTTTGATTAGTGGCTCAGGTGACTGACAGAACAGCAGAGAAGGGATGGGCATGCCCATCCAAGGTGGGAGGGCATTGGTTGATACACTCCTTAAGGGAAGACATGGTACAAAGAAAGAAGTTGTCCTCAGATGGAATCAACAAGGATGGTGGTGGGGAAAGGGGGTGGGTAGGTCTTACAAAATTCCCCCAGATGGAAGCACAGACAAGCTAAACCCCCAGAACACCATCAGCATCCTCAACCTGCCTCAGCAATAACAGAGTAAGTCTGTTGGAGACTAGCTTCTAGACCCGATGTGGACATTGGTTACTGGGGCACAGACGGGTAAACATGAGGTCCAAGGGGACCAAAAAAAAAAACAAACACCACAGTTGCTCAGGATTAGTACATTTATTGGAAATATAAAACAAAAGTACAAATGTGGAAAACAGATGCTGTACATCAAGAAATGCAAAAACGGCAATGTTTGAATATTAACATCAAAAGAGTGCAACTATGAAGAAGAAGTTAGGAAAATTAAATTATTAGCTCAATTGTTCTAGTTTTGTTGTGTAAGCCATGCACAGAGTTGTCGGATGAGAAAAGATAACAGAAAATCTTGGCCTCTGCACACCTGTCTCTCCATAGTAAGTGCATGGCTGAAACCAAAAAGAAGTCCATGCATTGTATGTCATCATTCCAGAACTGCCTATAGTTGCCGTAAAGTATGTGAAAAAGATGTGGGAAGATATAATGTCAATATATATACATTCAGAAAGGTTAGGCTCTTTTGCAGGTAATAAAAACATGCTGAGCAGTTTCCAGTCCATAGCTATCAGTCCTAAAACAGGAATGATGTTCTGAAGTAAGAAATGTAAAGTATGCTCTTGTTGGCAGTCTATCAAGGGAGCATTTCCATAATAAGTCTTTAAATTGCAGTAATGAAGAATACCGTTTCCGTCTTTTGGCCAAGGCATGTTGATGAAGCTGTGAATAAGGCTGATAAGCATTAATGGCATGAGTCTGTTGCATTGTACCATTGTTGACATTTAGTAAATGTCTGATAGTATGTTTATATCGCAATAGAAAAGTCTGAATATTCTTTAATTCAGCAGGTAAGTAGTCTAGAATGCGTTTGCCTGCCAGACATGTGGGGCAAAACTAGCAAGATAAGCCTGGTAAAAGTAAAGAAATTAAAGTCAATCCATCTGACTGCAAATGTTGCAAAACAGGAAACAAAAATAATGTATGAAGAAAGAGAATAGGATGAAAAATCTCTGTGACTGGGTGGTGAATATAAAATACCATGTTTGATAAGGTTTAACACAGTCGCCCCAAAAAAGGAGAAAATATATTTCAAGAATTTCACAGTCCTTGCAAAAGGAAAAAAGTATACATAAAAAAACAAAAGACAATAAACCTAAAAAGATGTTGTTGAGAAGGTAAACTTTTTTAGTGTAAGACAGAACAAACGTTTTCCAAAACTGCAATTTTCTGCATACTTTATCCACAAACAAATCACAATTGTTAATAACATATTCTTGTGTACAACATGGAATGCCAAGGATTTTGAGGCATGTGTCTGTGAAAGTGAACCCTTGGAAAGAAATGCCCATTAAAATTTGTGGCATGAAACCCAAAGTTTTTTCATGATTTAGCATAAGGCCCATCAATGCAAGACTGGGAAGTAATGAGTCTAACAAGTGTGTGAGAGAAAACCAAATTTTACATATAAAACTGCTAAAAACTTCAAAAGAATCTTCGAGGCCGAGGTAAACAATAATGACCAAAAGAAAGGCACCACAAAATGTGGCAGATGCAGGCAGTGTGCATATATTAATTCATTAGTAGAAATCACACTCCAGAATAGTTTAAAAAGTAAGATAACATTTAGTAAAGGTAACTGCAGGAGCAGGATGTTGGTGTATTTGGCTACTTGTTCTAAATGTGACTCGTTTTACGTGGGTAAGACTGAGAGGACTCTCAGAGAGAGAAATTACGAACATACCCACGATATTAAAAGGAGAAAGGAGACCAACGCCTTGTTTAAACATTCTTTGGAATGTGAAAGTTTCACAGATTTTAAGTTTGGAATTGTGGAAATAGTCAAAAAGGATACCAGGGGGGGTAACATTAAAAATGTTTTGTTGCAGAAAGAAATGAGATGGCAATTATTGTTAAGATCTAATACCCCTCCAGGGCTTAATGAATATATAAGTATTAAACCCATATTAATAGATAAGGCCTCAAGGATTTAGAAGTATAATCAACAAATAAGCAACAAAAAACATGTTAATTCAAGTAATATATTTGTAATGAAGGCATATATAATGTACATAATTATACTTTATATTATGTAACCTAAAGTATTATAGGTGATACTATTATTAATTCCACTCTATATTACTGTTTGCATCAGACCTTTAGCATCAGTGTTTTTGGTTACATACCAACATAAATCAATTTTATATCTCATACAAAACTCATGTAAATTATACACTGTTATTTATGTCACAGTAATTCTATATTTGAGTTTTATAATTTTACATTTTTATATAGTCTAGTTCTCTGGTGAGATTTTCTTGTTATAAACAATGAAAATTAGAATATTCATTTGATAATTTTAATATTATATTCGATAATAAATGTCTAATAATAATTTTTAACAATGAAATGATGAAGGACTTTTCTTAAACTTCTTCTAAATAGATAAGAAAATCAATACAACGAGAAGTTAATACACTATATAATAGGTATTCATCAAGAAGGGTGATATTTTTATAGAAAATTTTAATGAATAGTTTTATAGTTTGTTATATGAACTACATGTTATAAGTAAGAAACAAATGTAAATTTATCATATCAAACAAGTTCCTATAAATGAATTTTGTAAATAATTGTCAGCAATATATTTTATGTGCATATATTTAATTATATATTATGTGAACATATATATTTTATATTTGTATACATAGATTATAATATATTTTACCAAAGAAAATAGAAAACTGTGTAAATAATTTAATTTAAGCATTAATTTGCTTTGAAAGAAAAAAACAGGAAAGGAATTTCTGAATGGTATGTTGTAAAGCATTTAGAAAAGCATGCATTTTAAGGACTTATGTTTACATATACTTCCTGCCTTTTGTGGCATGACCATACAAGGAAGTAAAGCATTTACGGAATATTAGTGTTATAATTGTTTTAATTAACAGATTTAATTGATTATCAATTACAATTATGTAGTAAATTGTTTTAACACAAGAATATAAAAAGGAGAGGAACTGTGTATTCATTATTCTGATGAAGTCTGCTTGCAGCAGACGATAGCGCTGAATCTACTGAATTTTATCTTTGGTTATTAAAGAAGATTGTGGTCTGCACATGCGGAGTTTATTTTTATGGTCTGTTGGATTTTTATACAATTTTCAAGTGTGTGAGAGACATAAAGGAATCTGCTGCAATAGTGATGTCATCAGCATAAGCCATGAAATGTGGAACAAGAACACCAGTACAGGAATATGAAAAAGGGCAAGGGAGAGCTGGGTGGTCTTAAAGAGTAGAGCAGCTATAACCAAGCATAAAAGATGACTACTAAGGGGGCACCCTTGCCTGATACCATTTTGCATGCAGATATTATGTCCCTTCCAACCATTAACAATGGGAAGCGGTTTTGTAGAAGAGTAAATTGTACCAATGCACTTGATAAATTTAGGCCCAAAATGAAAAACTTGAAGAATATGAAAGTGTGCCTGATGAAATATGTTGTCAAAAGCTTTTGTAAGATCACATGACAGCAAAACTGAAGAATGAGTCTATAGAATGTGTGTCATGATGGATTTGAGAATATGTAGAAGTTCTAACAGTGGCCTGCCTGGGATACCATAAATACCTAGGTCAGCAATGTAGTGCAGTTGTTTGTGTAAGCATTGTTGTAGGATTTTACAAAATAATTTGTAATCTATATTACAGAGTGATATAGACCTCCAATTTAAGATATCAGTTTGTGGACCCTTCTTCCAAATGAACTTGATGGCAATCACCAGAAATTGTGCAGATGTACATCTGTTAAATTTTTGCAAAATTGGTAGGTGAGCCCATCCAAACTGAGCACTGTATGATTTTTAGACATAATATCAATCGCAGTATGCAGTTCCTGTAGGGTATTTGGAGCATCTAAAGTTTTTTAAAAGAAGATGGGATAGGTGTTATTGGCCATGTTGTTGGAAGGTAATGTTTACCCATGTATAACTTAGAAAGGGAGTGATGGACGATATTTAAAATAAAGAAGTTATGTACTTACCATAACGTTTGATGTTTGTAGTCCATCTCGACCTTCATTCTTACACTTGGGATCAAAGACCAAATCTCAGCTCCGACTTGGCCATACTCCAGCTTAAAAACTTCTGGTTGGCTCTTGGCTAGGAGGTGTCCCATCATGCATCAGCAACATTCCCCAGATCTTGTTTGCTGCAAGGAAAAAATACAGAGACAAAGAACAAACCAAATCGAAAAGACTAACAAAAACAACAGTAGGCACTCTACCCCCAGGTCCTCAAAGAGGGGGCAGGAGGGAGAGTTCGTAAGAATGAAGGGCAAAATGGACTACAAACATCGAACGTTATGGTAAGTACATAACATCTTTATGTTCTATAGTCCTATCACGCCTTCATTATTACACTTGGGACAGTGTCCCTAGCACATTCATCTTGGGTGGCTCATTGGAAAATGCTCATGAGAACTGTGGAACCAAAGGAAGACCTGTTCCTAGAGGTCATATCCAATTTGTAGTGAGTAATGAATGTGTGAAGTGAAGCCCATGTTGCTGCAGCACAAATGTTGTCTATTGGGATTTTAGCCTGAAAGGCTACCGAGGTAGGCACATACCTGGTAGAATGAGCTTTCACCTTGAAAGGAAGATCTTTACCACTGGAGGAATAGACAAATGAAATGAAACTATGCAACTGGAAATCCAGTGAGATAGGGTGATTTTAGAAACTGGAAGGCCCTTCCTGGAGTCTGAGAAGGAGACAAACAACTGATCTGATTTTCTGAAATCTTTAGTTCTGTCCAGATAAAAATGCAATTGTCTATGCACATCCAGTTGATGGAATTTGTACTCTGCTTTGTT
Organism: Protopterus annectens; assembly: GCF_019279795.1. Lineage (NCBI taxonomy): Eukaryota > Metazoa > Chordata > Ceratodontiformes > Protopteridae > Protopterus > Protopterus annectens. The sequence continues at coordinate 554,939,423 of NC_056748.1, forward strand.
AGAAAATTCAGGGAAGAACACAGCCAATTCAATAGACTGATTAATATTGGCTTGAGAAGAAACCTTAGGAATAAAGGAAGGGTTTGTCCTCAAGGAGACCCTATCTTTATGAAATACCAAATAAGGGGGCTTAATGGAAAGAGCTTGCAGTTCAGACACCCTTCTTGCAGAAGTGATAACCACTAAAAATGCAGTTTTCCAAGTTAAAAACTGTCACATGTTGCTGAAGGTTTGAAAGAACTTGACGTAAGTTTATAGAGAACAAAGTTCCAATGCCATGGAGTCACAGTATCCATGACTCGGGGTCTTAGTAAAGTGGTCCCTTTGAGGAAGGCTCTATAAAGCCATAAGATCAGGTTCGTTAGCAGCATGAAAAGTGGAAATGGCTGCCCACTGGACTTTAATAGTTGCTGCTGCTGAACCTTGGTCGAATAACTGTGAGGGGAAGTCAAAAACAGCAGAAATGGGAACTGTGTAGGGATCAAGGTTTCTCTCATGGGCCCAAAAGGAGAATCTTTTCCATTTACTGGTATAAATTTTCCTGGTAGAAGGTTTGTGGGAAGATGACAGGATGTGTACAACCTCAGGAAAAAGGTCATGAAGCCTGACTAGGGATGGAATTGGAGCAGCCAAGCTGTCAAGTTGAGGGTGTGGAGAGAGGGCTGGAATGCCCCTGACATGTGTGTCAGTAAATCTGGAACTAGATCCAGGGTGCAAGGTTCATCCATTAGATACGGTCTGAGAAAGGGGAACCAAATCTGTCAAGGCCAGTAAGGAGCAATTAGGATCATTCTGCTTCCCAAGGATGTTGCTTTCTGAATTACCTTTGAAATGAGGGGGAAAGAAGGGAAAGCATAGAGAAGTCTCGAGGGCCAATCGTGAACAAGTGCATCTCTTGGAGTTTCCCCTTCCAGGGGAATCAGGGTAAAGTAGCTGTTGCATTTGGCATTGAGAGGAGTGGCAAAGAGATCAAAGCAAGGCTGACCCCATTTGTGAAAAATTTGATCTGCAATGTAGGTGTTCAGAGAGCACTTGTGAGGCATCAGAATAGCCCTGCTGAGCCTGTCGGCTATGACTTTGGATTTCCCCGTGATGTGCGTTGCTACCAGAAAGTGCTGCGAAGACACTGCCCACTCCCATACTTGAAGGGCTTCTCTGCAAAGGGAGTAAGATTTGGTTCCTCCTTGCTTCTTTAGGTACCATACCACTGACATGTTGTCTGAGTGGATTGCAATCATTCCTAGAGGGAGAAAGCTGTGAAGGGCTTGCAATGCTAGAAGCACTGCTCATATCTCCAAGACATTGATATGCAAATGAGCCTCTTGGTCTTGCCATGTGCCTTGGACTGTTCTCCCCAGATAATGCCCCCGACCCTATCTGGGAGGCATCCATAGTCACAGTGGCAACTGGGGTGGGGGGCAAATGGTCTGCCTGTGTTTAGGTTGCTGGTCTGGATCCACCAACAAAGATCCTGTTTGCACAAATTTGATATCAGGATGGGATGCGACAGAGGGAAGTACTGAAGTGACCACTGAGCAAAGAGTAACCACTACAGGACCCTCATGTGCAGTCTGGCTAATGGAGCTAGTGTTATTGTGGAAGCCATGGTGCCTGATAGCTCAAGCACCACCTTTGCTTTGACTTTTCTTAGAGGAAGTAAGCTCAAGACTTGATCCCTTAGACTCTGAATTCTTTCTATAGGAAGGTAAGCCCTAATTGAAATGGTGTTTATTTCGGCGGCAATAAAATTCACATGCTGAGAGGAAGACAATGCAGATTTTTGCCAATTTACTGTAATTCCTAACTGCAGACAAGTTGAAATGGTAGCGTCCCTGGCCTGTAACAGTAGATGCCTGGTGGTGGCAGTGAGCAGCCAGTCATCCAGATACGGAAACCCTTGGAATCCCTGACATCTCAAGTGAGTCATAACCACTGCCATACATTTGGTGAACACCCTGGGGGCTGTGGTGAGACCAAAGGGCAGGGCATGGAACTGATAATGACTGACTCCCAGCCAGAAGTGTTAGTGACTCCTAGATGCCCTGTCCATTTTGATGTGGTAGTATGCATCTTGGAGGTCTATGGAGCACATCCAAATGTCTTTCCCTAACAATGGGAGTATCGACTGTAAGGTGACCATTTGGAACTTGGACTTCTGTACAGATTCGTTCAGTTTGCTGAGATCCAAAATGGGTCTCATATTCCCTGTTCTTTTTGGCACCAAAAAAAATCCGGAGTAAGTCCCTAATCCTACTTGGTCTACGGGGACGGGTTGGATGACTCTTCATGAGCAACTTTTGGATTTCTAGAGTTGCTGAATCCCTGTGATTGGGTGGCACATCTGGGATTTGTCTGGTCTGAGGGGGTGGAGAAGAGAAGGGAATATGGTAACCTCTGGTAATTATCTTTAATACCCACTTGTCTTGAGTGATGTCATGCCAGGCTTCTGAGTATAAAGAGATACAATCCCTGACTGGCTCCAGAGATGAGCAGTTGGATCTCCTTTCAGGAGTGCTAATAGGGATGACCACGAAAGGAATCACGGTGTCCCTGGTTCTGCGGGCCTCCTCTGCCTCTAGAGGGGTGTCTACCATTATTTCCTCATCCTCTGCCTCTGGAGAAGGAATCACCTTGTGCGTCCTGAAAAAACCTCTGTGATTTTTTGAACCACATTTTGACGACCTTCTGCCCTTTGGGATAGGGTCTAGAAGGGACAGAAAAATGGACTCCCACGGCAGACCTTCCTTACTGATCGCACCTGGTGAGTGTGTCCTTTACCTTGGTTCTGAACAAAGAGGATCCATCAAAGGGGTTGTTGGTAAATGTAGACTTAAAGGCCTTCACAAAGTTACACAAATGCATCCAGGAGTGTCTTCTGAGAGACTCCTGAACCTGCTGCCCTACTCGCTCCATCCGCTGCATACGAAACTAGCCTCATGGAGGAGTTCACAATAGAATTTAGGGTAGACATCTGCGCATTGACCTTCTGAGATACCGCATTAGATATGTTACCTTGTAGAGTATCCCCAGCTCTTTTAGGAGATCTCTCTGGAGCCTTGTGAAATGGGATAGATAGTTCAGCGACCGAAGCATAAAAGCCGCTGAAGCAAAGATACGCTTCCCATACCTATCCATCGTTTGAGACTCCTTGTTCAGTGGAAAGGCAGTGGAGGAAGTTTCGGCAAGTTCCTTTTTGGTGGCTGCTGCCACTACCATGGCATCTACTGGAATGCCCTTAGTCAGAAAGTCCTTGTCCTGGGGTGCTGACAAAAATCTATTTGGTCTTCTAGGAACAGGTTCCACAGAATCAGGAGATTCCCACACCTTTCGACTCACTAGATCCAGTAGCTCATCAAAGGGAGGAGACACCCAAGAGGCGGAGGGTTGAGACCTGAAAGCCTTCAGGTAAACTGACTCCTCATCAGAAGGGGATGTGGTGGGCCAGCCACCTCTCTGTTTCAGGATCTCAAGGATATCTGTGAATGAGATATCATCAGAGGATGACTTGGGGGACCCTTCTGACTCCACAAGGTCAGTGTCTGATGTAATAGACTCATCAGGGGAGTCAACATGTTTCCTCTTACAAGTCCTCTTCCTAGGTGGTTCCTCAGACAGATCTTCTGGGAAAACCTCGGAAGACTGGGGGCCACTCATGGCGGTATCCTGAGGCTGCGGGTCTCTGCTGTGTTGGGAGAGAGAGGGAGCTGAGACTGAAGTCGGCACAGTAGGGGGAAGAGTGTCGGTAGTGCCTCTGGATGAAGCTGAAGACCTGGACAGCACACTCCTCATCACCTTGAAGGCCGATCCCCCTGGCTCTGAGGATGCCCTCCACTCTGAAGATGCAGAGGCAGCTCTCGGTATTGAGGAGATGGGCTCTGAGGCAGATGTGGGGTCCAAGCTCACCCGCGCCGAAACGCCGAGAGGTAGGCTCAGAACCAAGGAAGTTCGATTTGAAGCATCTCCCTCGGGCGTGACTGGAGAGCTGAGGACCCTAGACCCCCTGGACGGCACTGAAAGGGTCGGAGTGGATACTGGAACTGATAGACCACTGAGGTAGCTGGAACCAATCTATACACAACCAGAGGCACTGACAACTCTGGCTCCAAAGGCTCAGAGAAGCTCGGAGGAGGAACATCGATGGGGTGTGAGGGCACATTGGGCTCCAGAGCTGACTGGGATGGAGCTGAAAGCAAATTTGCCAGCGCCAAAGTCTGAAGCAGTCTACACACCACTCTCTCAATGTCCTCATCAGAAAGGCTCCTAGAGGACCTGGAAGATAGAGTAGGGGATCTAGATCGCTGGAATATAGGCAACCTAAGAGTCGGGGAAACCGGTCGGAGTTCAGATGACCAGCTCTGAGATGTAGTGTCCGTAATCGGCTCCGAAGTTCCTGGAGCTGAGACTGATGGATCCACTAAGCTAACCTCTGTTGGCACCGAAATCAGTGGAGCCGATGAGGGTGTAGCCACTTTAGCAATTTTGTCTGGTGGCTCCGATGAAACAGAATGAGTGGGAGACTGCCTTTTTGTAGTTTTTGGTCTGTCTTTTTTGAAGGTGAAAGGAGATTTAGAACTGGATGATGAGGATGTCAATTCCTCCTCAAAGGAATGTTTTAATAGTCCCTTCAATATCAGTTTGTTCTTCCTCTCCTGAAGAACATGAGGACTGAATGCATAGCAAAACATGCAAGACTCTTGGAGGTGGATAGCCCCCAAACAGTAAGCACACAAATTGTGCCCATCAGTCAAAGACATCTTCTGAGCACATTTGGTTCACTTTTTGAAGCCCAAAGGCTTATGATCCTTAGAGTCTTTTGACATAATGCAAAAAAACACAATCCACAAATGCAACACACAACTAATAAACGGAGACGGAGGACTAGGTCCTCTAATTTAAATGGGCCTAGCCCAACGGAAGACAAACAACAGAATGAGGACTAGGTTTTCTAACTTAAATGGGCCTAGCCCAAAGATGAAAGAGGAAAAAACAGCAGCACAGGAGATTAGCGATGCAGGGATACCAAAAAGGTCAACAGAAGAATGGCCAAGCAACTTACAACAAATATACAGAGAAAATAAGCAGCAAATAGTCTGAAACAGTCAGAGACTGCAATAAACACACTAAGCTACCAAGACAATATTAAATTAACCAACAATGACACGTCCAATTATCGAAAAAATATCACTTAGCCATGGCCAAGAAGAATCACGTCTGAGCTGAACGAGCAGCAAACGAGATCTGGGGACTGTTGGTGATGCATGATGGGATACCTCCTAGCCACGAGCCAACCAGAGGTTTTTGAGCTGGGGTACGGCCGAGTCTGAGCCGAGATTTGGCTCTGATCCCAAGTGTATGAATGAAGGCGAGATAGGACTACAGAACATCCCCTGTTTGTCTGAGATGACAATACTAGATTCAGTAGTCAAAGAAGTGATTAAAGATTCCCTTTGCAAAGTGCACTTTCCCACAAAGGGTAGAAACTGTTCCCCTTTACACTTGAGGGAAAATGCAAGGTTTCATAAAGTGTTATGTAAGTGGAGATAATGTAATCTGTATAATTGTTGTAACTGTGAAAAGGAATGATATGGATTGTTTCATAACGAAGTACAAAAGGCAGAGTAAGTATTATGGGTAGATCGTTTTAATTGTGCATGAAATGTCTTTGCAAAAAAGGTGTAGCTGTCATGAAATTTGGCCTCAAAATCTATTCATCACTGTGAAATGGTGGGGTATAAGTCAAGCAGAGAGAAGTGGTCTTCCCACAATTCTTGGAAAATAGCCTGCCATGTAGCTGTTTGAAGCCATGAGGCAAAAACTGTGTTGTTCCCTTACCACAGCCTATAGTGTGTGTGAATCACCAAAAGAAAAGGGACAAGGCCTTGTGATCTGTAAATGGGAGGAATATGGGTATATATGAAGTACATGTGAGTGTCGGACAGTGGCAACAATAATCAGTCCTGGTCTGAGTCATTGAGGGAAGTATGTATATTCATAGTCACCTGCTACATGAAGATTGGCCAAAACTAGTCTAAACATTTGATAATACCTATCTCCCTTTGTATGGATCTCTATTAATGTGGCAATTGAAGTCCCCGCATAATATGAGGTGACAGTTAACAGAAATGATTTAATTAAATCAAACATTTTACACCTGTTAGTAGTTTGCACAAAACCATATATGACTATAAATCGTACAAAGTCACCATTACAAAGTGCATCCACAACTAACACATGACCTAACATAATGTGCATAACATGTGGAATGACAATGCAATTTTGTCTATACTTAAATAAAAGACTGGAATGTTGATCATGTCCAAGTGACCAAATAGTCCCATCACCCCATAAAGTGCCCCATTGTACCTGAATGTCCTCAGTAGTATTGCCAATGTCTACTAAACAAATGATGTCATCACGCAAGGTGGAGACCCATTGCAAAACTTGCAATCTCGGAATGATAGAGATCATGCCATTAACATTACAAATGGTAATGGAAAAGTTAGCCATTGGTGTTGTTGAAGTCTTCTAATAATGTAATCCTCTTGTTACATTTGGTACTGCCCTTCTTCCTGAGAGGAACTGGAGTAAAGGTGGAAGAGTTGTCAAAATCCATTTTGGAATCCTGATCATCCAGTTGTGTGTAAATAAGTGGCAAGAATGGGTTTGAGTCTAAATCGATAGTGCTAACTTGAGTGTCTTCTGGTAGAGGCATATTTGTTGGAGAAGAATCGTTTCATTGCTGAGTGGCAGCACGAAGAGAGCGATGAGGAGCAGGCTTGTCATGTTTAGTGGATGACCCATCAAAAGCAAGTGGAGCACCTGTTGAAAGTGGTTGTTGTGGAGCAGGAGGGTGATGCCTTGGGTGGACAGCATCCTGAGTGTTAGATGGAGTGACAGGATCAGCCCATGTCATGTCCAAGTGGGGCTTCACAGGAGCAGAGTGTTCTCAAACATCTGTGGTCTCCAAAGAGTCTTGGACATCATCATGACGTGGAAGAAGTGGGTCATCTGAAAAGCCAGTGGCAGTCACAGTTAGGTCTGGTCGTGTCTTGTGTGGATCTGGTGTCATTGTCGGAAAGACTGCAGGGCAATCAGACCATGCATGTGATCCATCACAATATAAATACCTATTTGGACAAGCCCTGCTGAAATGTAAAGTGGAGCCACATCTCATACATTTTCTGGAAGGGCATTCAGTAACACGGTGGTTAAAGGACCCACAAAAGAAACTGGACCGTGGTTGTCCAGCATACCGTACTAACCCTCTGTGTCCTGAAACAAAGCAAATGCCTAGAAGGTGTTGAATTCCATCTAGCTTGATATGTAATTCAACACATATTGTCCATGAACCATCCCACAGACCATCTATATCATGGTCATGACGCTTTGTAACAGTTTAAACATTATCACAATGACTTAAGACATACTCCTTGTTATCCTGATCCTCGATGTATATAGTGCAGAACTGGATGGAAAGCTTTTTACGGATGCTGACATCTAAAATGTTTTGTTAGAGAATGCCATATTAAAAGCCATCATGCCATCATGTGTTTTGAAATACAGATCAGCATAGACCTCTCTGCCAAGATTTAGTATAGCGCAAAGAGAATTCAATGGAGGTCATAGAGGTTTTATGACCATATGCCAAAGAATCTTCTTAGAAAGAGGTCACTGGTAGTTGGACTTTATGTGAATTAGGGGCTTGGAAATCAATCATTGTTTTGGGGGGGGTTGAGTGTCATTAGATGGAGCAGTACATGTTGCTGTGGCATATGTTCTTTTAGGAGCATCCAATAATAAGTTATAGACCCCGTCTAAAATGTCCCTGGCAAGCTGTGAATTACATGGTGATGTATTTGTAAACGTGGAAGCAGAAGCATGTGTGTTACCAGGAGAAGAAGGGATATGAGCATCCAGTCCATGATAGAACATTCTGCCAAATCTTATAAAAAATCAGCATCCGTAATCTGCTTAAGAGGGAGAGGTCCATCTTTACATGCTGTAGACACTGTATCAGCATGGGAGTTAACTGTAGCTGAAGCCAGAAATAAATGATCATTCGCTGCAGGGACTGAGGCAACATTAAGTTGTAGTGAGACAGGATTTCTGTTAAGGAAAGAGGAATTGTGTTTTATAGAATGTTTGTGAAATGAGAAGGTTGTTTGTGCAGGAGTGACCAAGTAACATCTTCCTTATCAGCCTGCCGAGGAACTGCTGCAACCTTATTATTGACAGCAGAGGAAGGATTTGTGGAGATTGCAGGACCACTTGCAATATTTATATGGGCAGTTGAGGTTGTGTTATGTGCAGTGGAATGACTATTAGCAGTTTCTGAAAGCTGTTGAACTGAAACATAAATATCTGTAAAGGCAGATGTGGGAGTGTCTTTAAAAACCTCAATTCCATTTTGTGAGCAGTTTGGAATCCCCGTGGGCAGCATCACAGATCTCTCACTAGAAGAATTTACAAGAGATGCAACATTTTCAGTGGGAGATTTGGAACATATATTAAAAGCAGGTAATCCTTGCTCTGGAAGCCTTTCATGCTGAGGCGAAGCAGCGGTGTGCCGAGAAACAGCAAGTTGCGATGATGTCTGCTGATCAGGAGATGTGTAGTTACAGAGCGTGAGTAACAGTTGACATTAGAGTTGAAGCAGTGAAATTTACAGCTACATCAGAAGTTGTCTGTGCAAGATCCACTTTTGCCTTTGTTTCCTAAGTTAAGAGTGGACCATCATGGGAGAAAGCAGATAAACCTGGAGTTAGTAAAGCATGTGAATCAGCGGGGCCATAACAGAAAGTTTCACTGTTCATTGTGTTCAGTGGAGCTGATCTGCCACTCAGTCCACAAGGGTACGCAGTAACTGAAGGAAGCTCTGGATGATCACGTGCACTCATTTTGGTAGGTCCAGCAAATAAATTCTGTACTTGTGAGTCTTGCATTATTTCTGAATCAGTCACATTAATGAACGATTGGCATCCATTACTGAGGTAACAGAAAAAAACACTGATGCATGCTAGGGAGAACACAGATGAGGATCAGGTATGCAATGGGGATGATATGTGTCTTACAATCATATACAACAGAATGTCCAAAATGCTTAGCGAGTACGTCTCGAACAGCAGCATGGAATGCTATGTTGCCGTGCATGATGGTTATGGTAAGATGGACATATTGGAAACCACAATGAAACATGACAGATTAACAACATCAAGGCTGTTCAGTAACAGATAAAGCAGGAATAATGACAATTATGTCACAACAGCACATGTCACATCAGTCAAAATAGCACACAGGTGGAAGCCTCACGATTTCCAACATGGCACAAAATGCGTATGCAAAGTAGGCAACTACATCACCCATTTGTAGATGCCATCGCAGGAGAAAGGCATCACTGTGGGACATGAATATTGTCAGTAATGTTAACAGCTGTAATGGGCCACACATGCTAACTGTCATGCTAATTGCCATCACCAATAAATGTATTCACGTGAACAATGCCAATATGATAGCTTTGTGGTCATGACAGACTGCAATCAACTGTACTCCTAACTGTGATATACAAGATCCCACAGGCATATACATGCAAAAATAATGGTCCACATTAAGCAGATTAGACAGACTGCATGCAATGTGTAGGGCTACCTAAGCTATCTATCTGTAACAATGCCATCTTAAATAACAGCAGTGTATGTCCTTGTAACAGGATGGTTACAATTTAATCCCATGACTGACAATGTCAGAAAAATGAATATTTTTACCAATTATGCACGAGCACTAAAATGAAACATTTCCCAAAGTGATGGCTTCAGTATTATGTCCGAGTACCAGAACAAAACATTTCTCCCACTGATCCATTCAGCAGTGTGGCCAAGTATTCACAACACTAAAATGAAACAATTCCCCCCACCAATCCCTTCAGTAGTATGTCCAAGTATGCACAAGCACCAAAATGAAACTTTCCCCCACTGATCCCTTCAGCAATAGGTCCAAGTATGCACAAGCACCAAAATGAAACATTTCTCCCAAAGACCCCTTCAGCACTTTGTTGACATCAAATTAAGGATTTCCCCCAACAACCTTTTCAGAGGTTTGCCATGCATACACAAACACTAAAATTCAATAAAAACATTTCTTTAAGAAACTCAGTAATTGTACCTCTTTTTAAAATGTATGGCAGTACATATTCCCCTTTTCCCTTCTCCTCACATCTCTGTATTCTTGTGGTAAATTGCTGCTTACCAACAATTTCATGGCTATTTACACGCTTGACATGTAAATGACCAATAAATCAATAAACATTTGTAAATAAATTTTAGATTTATCTCTATGAATCCTACTGATAAGCAAACGTGTAATGCACCTTATCTGCATATCAGCTGTCCCCTTTCACTTATGCATTAAGCATATTAGGCTTCTCCAATTAATTTTAACAAAATGCCTCCTCATTTTTGCAGTCATCCTGAAAGGCATGATTTGCAAAACAACATAGGGCTGTGCTACTCATCACCGATTGCCACTATGAAAATGCAAAAGCCCCAGACTATGAATACCAGACTATATTTTTGTGTTTCTGGTGCTTTGCTGCTTGATAATTACATTCTTTAAGGGGGCGGGAGGGAATGTGTATAGAAAGAGTATTAATAGACCTCCCATTGAGCAACTGCATCTTTGTGTGTTAGGAATGTTGGGCAGTGTCAGCAAGAGTAAAAATTCTGTTAAAGGTAAGCAAAATATTTATTTTTAATAAATCTGATGTTTAAAACTGTAGCTGCTTTTTTTTAATCCAACATGCAGCTGCTAAAGATAGACTTACAGAAATGGTAGAATAGGAATGAAATAAATAGATGAATTATGTCTTAATTAACAAAGGGATATATCTAAGAAATTATGTAAAGTGTCTGAGGTATGGTGTAAGCACTATAAGCCTTACAAAAAATAGTGGCTATTGTAATAACTGTTTAGAAAGAGAAATACCAAGCAATGAAGAGCAAGGCAAACTCTTCCCAAATGTCAAAATTGTAAACAAATCAGCAATCCAGGCAATTTCCACATATAGCTATAAATCTATACAAGTGGAGACAGGAATGTTGACTGATGAGCCATCTTCATATTGTACTAGAGCTACTCAAATTGAGAATAATTTATTAGGTTACTCTCCTAGTTTGATTCACTTTGGTATGCAAATAATAGAAATGATAGGTATTAATGTTGGTACTCAAATAGATAAACTGTCTGATATTATGCAATGAGATATTGCTTCAGTCTAGGGTAATTTAGTGAAATGTGTTGATTTTGTGTATGGTGACACTATTAAACCCTTGACATCTGTAGGCCACATCAGTGAAACATTTTGCTGTACTGCACAATAAGCGTTTATGGAGTGAAGCAGAAGAGTTACCAATGGAAGATGCAATTACTCAGAAAGAAAGCGTCGAAGACCATTAAAAAGATTTTTTTTTTAAGTTTAATAGAGGACAATGAGAAGCTTCTATACCTAGAAAATCCAGCCTATGCATTCTAGAGTTGAATAAATTAACAAAAACATGAAGCAAATCCTTATTATTGGTGATTCAGTGTTGAGAAGCTTGAAAAATATTACATCCAGAGTGAACAGAGTGTTAGTAACAGCATCCTCTCTGAGATGATGTAAAATGACTGCTATAAGAGAAAGTATAACAAAAATATGTAATAATGGGTTGAGATACTTGTAAAAGGTGATAGCAATGATGCAGCAAGGACAAATAATGATTTTCATGTGGTGGTGAGAGAGACAATGGATTTGAATACATTTTACAGCTTTATATTAGTCTTTAGTGATATTTTCCTGCCCCCCGGCACACACTTTAAAAGATCTAAAAGGTTGCAGGCAGGGTCCTTTACAAATTTTAAAAGGTGTGAATCTTTATAAAATTCAATGAAAGTAACTTTACTTTGGGAAAATTTTAATAAATCTACAAATGTTTGCAATGATAAGTTCCATTTGAGTCACCTAGGAAATAGAGTGCTTGGAATCCACTTAACAAAGCTTAAGATTTTTTTAGAGTAGAATCAGAAACTTCAAGCTTAAGTAATATCAAATTGAGATATTTGTTGACAGATGTCTGTAGTCTATATAATAAACTTGTGGAATAAGAGGCTACTATAGCAGATGATGTAATTGATATATTGTTTACTACTGAAACTAGGTTTACTAGTAGTATTAGACCATTAATCATCCCAGGATTTATATGACAACATATTTTTAGATATAATTAAAGGGGTGGTGGAACATCAATATGCATTTTAAGAAAATATGTCAACATAAATTTTTAGTGATGAGATTACAGAATTCTTAGTAGTAAAAATTGTGCATAGGGGTTAAAGTTATGATGTAACTTTTTTATTGTCCATCAAATATCACTTAAGAAGCCAAGTTGCTTCAACATTTTAGCAACTGTTTTGAGAACGAAGTTTGCATTATAGCATAGGACATGAATGTTCCTTATGTAGACTGGACAGCTCCGACTACATAACTAAATCAATACATACATTGTAACAGATAGTATTGTAAACTGTTTTATATATATATATATATATATATATATATATATATATATATATGTATATATATATATATATATATATATATATATATATAGTAAATACGTTTCCCTGAGGTAATAAAGTTCTAGATGTTGCATGGATAAATCAAAGATTGAAATTAAATACTTGTAATGGAAAGGAAGATCAGATCATTTGTGTGTTATGTTTGAAGTTATGATTTCTAATTCTACATCAATTAAAAAGCGAGTCAGTAAGAACATCTTAATAATCAGACTGTGATCTAATAAATGCTGATATTAATATATGGATTTAAAAATAAGGAAGTTATGGAAAATTGAGCAACATTTTATACTTATAGTAGCAATTGAATAAATCCTTATATACCTGTAGGGTATATATCAAGGAATAAGGCAAGTAGTAAATTATAGTTTATATTAAGTTATCAAAGGTGAGCAGTAAGAACAGGATGTGGAGATATTATACAGACCATCCAACGTTATTAATAAAAGGAATTATAATGGGTTTACAAAAATGTATTTAAATTTAGTAAATTAAATGAGATCACGCTATTCAAATTACATTTAGCTAGTAATCTGAAGCTTAACAAAGGTTTATGTAGGCATTTGTGGAACAAAGGGCTTGATACGTCTGGGATAGTATTAACAGATGAGCTAAATTATATTACAGAACCAATGGTGAAATTGTTTGCTATACGGAGTATTACAAAATAGATATTTTGAAATCTACTAGATTTTTCTTTTTTTGTTAACTTGGAGTTGTCCTCAATTGCAAGAAGAATGTATAAAACATGCTTTATCAAGTATTAAGTCTAACTCAGTCACAGGACCAAATGGTTTGAATGGATATTTTTTTTGAAAGGGATAGTCACAAAATTGCCTCCCTGTCTGGTGTATTTATTTCAAAGAACTTTTAGTGAGGTATATGTGCTCAATTAATGGAAAGCAATTGTGAGACCAGTTCAAAAATGAAAGTCAGGTTTTATGGCCGATAAGTGCAGGCCAGTTATCCTAACATGTATCCTGGACAAGTGTTTTGAACAAGCACAGTATTTGTCATTTCAGCAAATGTTAGACTTTAGTCTCAATATATATCAACATGGCTTCCTTTCTGGTAGATTTAGTATGACTAATATGATTATTTTTTAGGAGAGTATTGCATGCTCTTTGGAGTATGGACTACTAGTGGATGCAGTGCATTTGGATTTTGCTAAGGCTTTCAACATTGTTCCTCATATGGTAGATGCTGATACTCTTATGAAAAGTGATGTTGTAATGTTGATGCATATTTAACTAGGTGGGTATCAAAATGGCGCTAAACAGAAAATACAGAGTGAGAATTAAGAAGTGTTATTCAGATTCTAAAGTTATTAAATGTATATACTAAGGATATGTTTTGGGACCATTACTTTTTGTCTGGTAATGTTTGAATGTCTCACATTAGAAACAGTCTGGCTGAGTTAAGTTATCTGATGATATTAAAATTGGGATGCCTGTTACTAATAAAAATGAAAATTATATGAGTGGGTATTATTAAGAGATATGCATTTTAACATTTTGCATTCTAGTTATAGAAATAACTTTTATGCTTTATATAATCAAATCTGCACATTTTACATGTGGTAAAATATTTGGATATTATGAGGGATTCTACTCTGAAATTTGACATAAATACTATAAATTTTACTAGAACATGTTGTGACCTTATTAAGAATATACTTCACTGTTTCTCAAGTAGAGAGCCAGGTAGCACTTTATATATACATAACTTGCATATGACCTGTTAATGAATATGGATTGTCTTTTGTGTGTTGAGCATCTCACAGCTAAAAATGTTAGACCATATTCAGAAAAACTTTTATGAGACAGATTGCTGGTTGTATGTATATGTCATATAATGAGAAATTTAAATATTTATCCTTGTATTCAGCTGCATATATGTTTTTTCAGAGGTAATTTGATCTTGATTTATAAATGTCTAAAGAATTGTAATATGTTTGCAATGTTGGATACAGATTTTGGTGATCGTTATTAATACCAGAAATAATAATTTACTGGTTAGAGTAACTCCTGCAAAATCAAACCTAAAGGATTCTTTTTTCTATTCATTAGCTAGTGGGATCTGGAATTTATTACCTAGGCATATCAGATATGTGAAAGAACTTATCCTTCAAGGTATTATTAGATACTCAGTTTACAAAATACGCATTGTATCAGGGTCAACAATAAGGCAAACTCTTAAATGGCCTCTCTAGGTCCTGAATTTGTAAAACATTTCACTGAATTGTTATATTTACAATTATATATGCCTAGTGAGCTACTGTTCCCACAAAATGCTGTACAACAATGTCCAATGACATTATGTTCTGAAACATTCTGTGAGACTGCAGGAGTAATATCAGGCTAACATATATGAGTCTCAGTGACAACATCCCACACATCCCCAGAAGACAGCTTCCCAAAGAAAGGAAACATTACCATGACTCATACAGAATATGAAACCATGTGTGATGAAAGGAGATCCTGCCAGCCCAGCTAGCTGGAATTTTGTAAATAGTTATATGTCATTGGTGACTATCAAAATGATTTATACAAGATGCTTGTGTTACAAATTTATTAGAACTGTATGCCATGTGTACATCAAACTGCTTGCACAGACACGTGTTGAAAAGGGTATTTGCAGAATGCTGTTTGAAATGTAGCCACAGTGTGCTCTACTGGAAGAGAACAGAAATGTACATGCAGTATTGTAACTGTATAAATGTATATATTTTAACAGTGCAAACTGGAATACAGGAGTTTAACTTCAGAAAAACAACTGAAATTAAATTACTTTATGGCTGGGCCATAAAAGATGGCATCTTTCAGTTTTCAATACAGCAAGAGACACAATGTCTGTACTAGGAAACTTTCTGTATTGTCTTTAGGGTGAAGTAATTACTAGTCTTGGAAGCATGAAGGAATGCAATTGTTTTATGACTTCTAGCATCTGCCAGATATCTGAGTAGAAGCCCTTATCTGAATATATTTACAAGTAAATGCTAAATACTGCCAGCTTCATCAGTGGTTGTTTGGCCTGGGAACTAGCAGTCAGATGACAAGAAATTATGTCATTCTGCAAGTTATCCCAGTAATATTTGAGATATTAATTTGAGAAATCTCTTAGTGAGACAGAACATTCTGCATTCTGTCTTGGACCTGACAACAACTAGAAGATCCATTCACCACATCTGCCTTGCTCTAACAGTAAGTTACTAGGTTATAGTAATACTCTTAGATTCAGTCAGGAATATAGTGAGGCTTAGTTTAGATATTTTATTTATTTATTTGAGACTGTCCTGCAATGTTATTTTAAATATTTCTGTGGTTTTGAACTCTGTCACTGTGAATATATATGTAGTATTGTCTTGTTCTTTTAATATTTATTATTAAATATATTTAAACCTTTCATTGTGGATAATCTGTGTAGAGATATTTAAGTTTTGAGAGTATTTGCTTATTTATTTGGTGACACTGTATGGGCCACTCCTAATAACTTTCCTTTTGGTCAAACTACCATTAATATTACACAGTAAGATTGGACACCCTTTGTTAAGGGCCTTAAAGTAGCTGCTAAGGAGTTGACTGATGGCAGTGGTAACTACCTTATAGTCTGGGCAGAAGGAGGTATGGCTAGTAAACCTATGCCAGTCTTTCCCATGTATGTGCATGTGTAAATCCAACCTCATAAAGTATGTGTGTCAGCTACTTGGGCAGGGACATGAAGCACCAGTTGGACAGAGAGGGTGCTGGAGGGCTTAGCTTGGTGACTCAGCTGAGATCTCACCTCCATAGCTGTGCCAGTGGGGAGTCCTATTGGGGATCTAGAGAAAGGTAGAGGAACCAGCCCTGGACTGACTGTGGTCTCTGTGTGCCCTTAAGGGAAATTGCACTTGATGCTGAGAGCTGCATCTGGAAATATTGTGTATGTACTTGCTATCCTCCCAGTGAACGTTCCCCACTGGTGCCAGTGGTGAGGATTGAGGCTCCTTGATTACTGGCTGGCAGTGTTGGGATCACCACATCACATATTGGTGAACAGTGGTGTGGATATTGAACTCCTGTAGCCTATAAACAGTGGTCACTAAAGAAGGTGTTTGTACTCTCAGGCAGCCACACAGCAGACATTCAGAGTTTCCTGTCACAATAGTTTTATTTATTTTTTGTTAGCTTAGTTAGTCAGGGAGAGTAGACAAGGATGTTTGCAGAGGATAATGGCAAGCTGACAAGGAACCAGTTGGCTGAGATGTGCCAAGCCACAGGACTGTAACATGCCAACCTGACTAAACAAGAAATGCTTGCAGCCTTAACCACAGCTGCATCACAGACCAGCAACCAGGAGGACAACAAGACTGGCTTTGGGGGTGCACAAGTCTCATAAAATGGACAGTTTAGCTTTGCCTCAGAGGACTTAAAAGTCCACCTGGAGTTAAAGAGACTTGAACTGGAGGCCAATCATTTGGAACGAGAATCAGCAAAGAAACTGTAGCAGGAGAAACAAATGGAATTAGAAGCAGCAGACAGACTGAGAAGCTGGAAGCGGAAGAAAAAGACAGACAGAGTCAACATGAAAAGATTAGGCCATAAAAGATGGCATCTTTCAGTTTTCAGTACAGCAAGAGATACAATGTTTTTACTAGGAAACTTTCAGTATTGTCTTTAGGGTGAAGTAATTACTAGTCCTGAAAACATGAAGGAATGCAATAGTTTTATGACTTCCAGCATCTGCCAGAGATCTGAGAAGAAGCCCTTGTCTGTATATTTTTACAGGTAGATGCTAAATACTGCCAGCTTCATCAATGGTTGTTTGGCATGGGAACTAGCAGTCAGGTGACAAGAAATAATGGCATTATGCAAGCTAGCCCAGCAGTAATATTTGAGATATTAATTTGAGAAATCTCTTAGTGAGACACAGCATTCTGCATTCTGTCTTGGATCTGACAACAACTAGAAGATCCATTCACCACATCTGCCTTTCTCTAATTGCAAGTTAATGGGTTATAGTAATTCTCTTAGGTTCAGTCAGGAATATTGTGTAGATATTTTTCTTTATTTGAGACTGGCCTGTAATGTTTTAAATATATCCTGTAGTTTTGAACTATGATGTCACTGTGAATACATATTTAGTATTGTCTTGTTCTTTTATTATTTATTATTAAATATATTTAAATTGGGCGGCCACGGTGGTGCAGTGGTTAGCATTGCCGCCTCACAGCAAGAGGTTCTCTGATTCGATCCTCGGCTGGGGTGCCTTCTGTGCGGAGTCTGCATGTCCTCCCTGTGGTCGCGTGGGTTTCCTCTGGGTGCTCCGATTTCCTCCCACATCCCAAAGACATGCTGCAGGTGGATTGGACACTCTAAATTGGCCCTAGGTGTGCGTGTGAGTGTGCCTTCTGTGGAAGGTTGGGTGCCGGGCTGGCAACTCGACACCGTAAAACTCCACTGCCATTCAATGTGCGGACAAGGTGATCCACTCTGGCAACCCCTAACCGGGAAAAGCCGAAAGAAGAAGATTAAATATATTTAAATATTTCATTGTGTCTGATCTGTGCAGATATATTTAAGTTTTCAGAGTTCTTTCATATTTATTTGGAGACACTGTGTGGGCCACTCCTAATAGCCTTGCTCTTGGTCAAACTACCATTTGTGTTAATATTAATATTACACAGTAAGACTGGATGCCCTTTGTTAAGAGCCTTAAAGTAGCTGATAAGGAGTTGACTGGTGGCAGTGGTAACTACCTTATAGTCTGGGCAGAAGGGGGCATAGCTAAACAGTAAACCTATGCCAACCTTTCCCAGGTGTGTGTGTGTGTGTGTGTGTGTGTGTGTGTGTGTGTGTGTGTGTGTCTGTAAATCAAACCTCAAAGAGTGTGTGTGTGTATGTCAGTTACTTGGGCATGGACACAAAGCACTGGTTGGACAGACAGGATGCTGGAAGTCTTCACTTGGTGAATCAGCTGAGATCTCAACTCTATAGCTGTGCCAGTGGGGAATCTTACTGGGGATCTGGAGAAAGGTAGAGAAACCAGCCCCAGACTGACTGTGGTCTCTGTGTGCTCCTAAGGGAAATTGCACTTAATGCAGAGAGCTGCATCTGGCAATACTGTATGTGTACTTGCTATCCTCCCAGTAAACATCACCCACTGGTGAAGATTGAGGTTCTCTTTATTACTGGCTGGCAGTGATGAGATGTCACACCATGTTCATGCTATAAGATACACAGAAGAAAAGGCACCATTGCCCCATCCATATACTGCTACTTGAATGACATACTCCCTTTATAACTTGTGGTCGTAATACTAAAAGTGACCACAGCATATAATACACATAGATAAACCCCAACTTGGATGCATGTTATTAAGCAAACCTCCACATATATACATAGCAGAGGAGTATATCGATGTGCATGCAAACTAATACATAATTGCATTGTGGGTAATGTAAATTCTGAAGCCATCTTTATCTTCATCTCTGTGAATACATACAAATTATTTTACTTGTGTTTCTGCTGCCTTCTAGTGAATATTCTTTTGTTACATCTTAACATCACATTGAGAGTAGAATGGAGTGATCAGAGCCACATATCTCAGTCTCTTAAGAGGTCAGTGTGAGCACAGATCCTAGCAATGTGTGACAAACAGTCAAAATTTGGCACACTGTATTTTCACACTGTGTGAAAACATACCACCTCCTTGGGACCTAGTTGAAGTGGGCTTTCTGACAGAAGCATTATGTTAAAGTTTACATCAGGCAAGAGTGAACCCTGTACATTTGTAAAATTAAAAAAAGCACAAGTGATTTAAATCCAGAACATTTCTTTTGTAATTTGCAGAACTACCATAACCACACCATAAATAACTAAATATGAAATAGCACTTCTACACAGAACCAAACTAAAATGAACTGCTCATTAATGCAACTTCCTACAACATTTACATGGCTCTAATACAGTTTCTAAATAGATGGTTTGATTCTACATTTGCATGTTGTTTGCATTAAGTGCATGAAAAAACAGTACTGATATATAGCATCATACTTTAGATGCACACATATTTTGTAGCTTTCTTAACAGTACTTGACATGTTTTATCAGTTAAGATCATAGCAATTCAGTTCTTCATTCATTTTAATTGCTAATAAAGAGTTCAATGTTTTTACACTGAAAGACTGATGCAATTCAGTCTTTACTTGCTATACCATGCTAAAAGTTATTTCAGCTTCTACATTTGAATGTGTCAAGCAAAGTCATCATCAACTGCTTGAAAAGTGGCAGTTTCACATCACCTTCAGAAGATGTGCCCAGTACTTAGACACTCAGGATTGCATCTGCTGGACCTGGCAGGTTCATTTTATCCTCAGTCTGATATAGGTAAACTCATCAATTAATTGTTCAGCCTCAACATCATTTCCACAGGCATTTTTTTTATTAAATAGTCTTGCACAGAAAACTTGCTACGCATTTTCTGCAGCACAAAACACTGTAACATTGCTATAAAAGTTAAATTCTATCACAGCAGCATTCTCCTTATGGTTATTCATGTACTGCTTAACCTCATAGCCAATACGCAGTTCACTGTTTGGAAGAACAGAGCTACTGTCAGTCAGCAAAGAAACATCACTATATTTGATAAGTCAGATGACTTCTGCAGGTCTCAGGAGTCTTCCAGCATAGTTCTGCAGGAGTTTACAAACAATGGCATGCAGTGTCAGTAGCTGATTTTCTCGATGCTGAAGCTGAACATTGAACTTAGATAAAGGTTCCATTGCATACTTGAGAAATATAAAAATAATATACAAATCATGACTCTGAAGGTGGTTGGAAATTAAATTAATTTCAGCAGACTGTGGCTCTTTGGACAAAAAATATGAATTTAGGGCTGGGCAAATGTCCAGGGTTCTGCTAATGATCTTCCCAAGACTCAGCCATCTAGTAGGCTCATGCCTAATAATCTTGAGAAAGTAAGTACATGTGAACAAAGCAAATTCTTGCAGTTTTATATTGCCTCTGTGCACTGAAACTAAAATGACAACAGTACACATCGAATACACGTTTTTTAACAGAAGATCGCAGTGCTTTTACAACCAGCCCTACTAAACAGATCAGCCTGGAGATGCCCCATGTTAATAATGGTGGGCTTTACCTGTTTTAAATCAGATGGAAAAAAAAAATTTGCTTTCCAATCACTAAGGCAGTGCTGTCTGAAAAAAAGCCCACTATGTTGTAAACTGGATGTCAAATTCTGTCAAAGTGGACATTAAAGCATCAAATAATGCTTGCCTAGTTCCTGGCACATATTCTGAAATACAAAGGAACCAAATTACATTTTTGCCTGCCTTTTCAACTAGGTAACTGAAGTGGGTCACCAAAATCTGGTAATCACCCATGCCTGTGCTTTGGTCTATATACACATAGAATGGCAACAGGCAGCAGCTTCATTCTGGTAATGAGATCCTAGAACATCTCTTGCAATGCAGGCTGCCTTTGTTGCTCCACATGTCATTCTCTTGGTAACATCTTGATCTTCTCCACATTTTTACATAAATTTCAGGATGTGTTCTCCTGCTGCAAATGACAAGTTGTGTTTACCAAGGAGTGACACAAAACCAATGTCTGCCTCAATAACCTTTGCACATGCTAAACTATTAAGGTACAAATAATTCTGCCACAGTCCTTCCAGCTACATCTGCGATTCCATCTGTGTTTCTCATCGCTGGCACGTCACTGCAGATCATGTAGTCTTCCATGATAAATTGTGAAATCAGTGCTTAGTCTTGCAGAAAGCATATTTTACTCCATGCCTTCTCACAGAAAGCCAAAGACACTTGTCCAGCTTGGCTGAGAAACTGTATATCTCTTTCTCTTCTCAGGAGTGCTATCTACATCTATATCCCTTGTGCACATCTTGATCCAGGCAGACTGTACCTAGCAGGTTTGGAAAACAATGGTGTTAATAAAGACAAAGAAATGGGGCTATACAGCAAAAAAAAAAAAAAATTGTTGCAAAACTGTCTCCTGAAACCAAATAAATAGGGCAATAGACTCACAACATACCCACATCACTGAAAATTGCTACCTCTGCACCAACTCCTCCTGCTTGTCTCTGCTCCTTTTGCTCAGTAGAAAGGCCTGAATGATTGGGTTGATGGTACTTTAACTTGCTGAAGGTTTGTCACTACCTTGCCACTACGATGACACTTGTATTCCTTTGGTGCTCACTTGCCCACTTAACCACTGTAGCAGAAGGAAGAGTATGATTTCACTGCACAGATGACATCTGCATAGACTACTACTCAGAATAGCCTTAATTCTATTTTGAAATCCATCTTCAAGATGAACAAATCTATCATAACAAATGTACTTGAAGAACACTTCTGCATGCTGAAGAGTGAGATGTACCTACTATGTACGTAAGCATTAGCAATGAATACATAAACTAGTATGTACACAGTCACTTCAATACATTGTACTTCACTCCTCTGTCACCGTTTCAGATGTATTCTAGGCCTGCTCTGTTCACACTGGTCTTTACCTGGCAAAGATACCACAGCAATGTAGTTCAGAGTCTAAAGGTTACAACAGCAAACTACAGCCCTTAGTACTTTTACAGATTATCTGACATTCACAAAAGACATCACAGGAGGTAATTTGGGCATAAATCTGTAAACAAACAAGAAGTTAATGTCTTGTCAGGTCTGACTTAGAAAATCTATGAAATGAGCCAAAATCTGGAAGACTCCACAAAATTAGCAATTCACTCCAGTCATGGTTACAACCAAAAGTGTAAGACCTCACATTTTTAAGAAGAAAAAAATTTTAAGGCTGACATACCATACCCCAACAACAGACATTGGTGAATCATCAAGAAGTCCTAATATCTTACTTTAAAATCCCAATGTCATACTTTAGTTGCAGTAGACATATCCCAGTATACATAGTAAATATAAAGAACATATATATATATATATATATATATATATATATATATATATATATATATATATATATATATATATGTAGCTAGTATGACTGTAGTGATGGTTTACTATCAAAATAATACACCTACAGAGTACGAGTGTTCATGTTTCCAGCCAAAATGTCAGAAATCAAATCTACGACCATGAACGTGACTAAACGAGGTATTTCAGGAAAGTCAGCATCTCAGGAATGTCGACTTTACCAAAAATACCACACTTCTGGTCATGAGCAACGAATAATTTGCAGGGGGCAAGCTCCCCTGCACCCCTCATTCAGGGGACAAGCCCCCCTGCACCCCTCATGCAGGGGTCTGCACTCCTCACACCCCGCTACTTATATATATAAACTCCGAGATCACACTGTAATGAGGGGAAAGGGTACATTTCCCAATCCCCGCTATAGTTTGATCTGCATTCAAAATGTTGAATCCACAACAGCAAATGCTAGTGTGCATTTGCTGTTGTGACTTTGACATTTTTTTCTGTATTTTAAAATGTTGACTTGGGTGTCTGATGTTTCCAATTCGGACATAGTCTGATTGCCCTTTTGATAGCAAGCCGTAGTGATATATGCATATATGAATTAATGTAGTTTCCTGTTCTGGAAAAAATACAGCAAAATAATGTTGTAATGTAATAATAATAATAATAATAATAATCAGTGTAAAGTATTGCAATATACTGTTACTCACACCTCAACTTCCTTGCTCATGGGGGAGGCAAAGTTCAAAAAGCAGGGGCAACTTTTTACTCCAATTCATTTAAAATGTTATAAAACACATTTTGCATCAACCTACTTTTTCCAAACAATAATTAGCGGATGCATGCATCAACATACACTGTTAAAAGTAAAGATGTTTTCGCATTTTATATCAGCCCACATTTTCCAAACAATAATCAGCATGAATCCCTGCATTCATTATCCTACATTTTCTGGGCAACAGGTTTTATATTCAAGAAGGGCATTTTGTAACAAGAACAGAATTAATTTAGAAAGTAAAAATAACAGTTTGTGTCAACCTACATTTTCCCTATGATAATGCATCCAACTAGTGTGGCATTACTGAAAGGCTCCTATCTTATTTAATACATCAATAGATTGAAGACGTTCTGCATAAAAATACATTAGCTAGACAGTACTCTGCATGAGGCATTACTGACTGCACCTTAATTTATTTATTTACATTTGTTGACCGGGAATGTCCGACTGGACGCAGGTCCATTTTCAGTGGAGGCCCGGGGAGAAAAGCTCCACAAATTAAAATATCACAGACATAGTTACAGATGAAGAATCCTAGCAATTAAAATATTACAAACATAGTTACAGATGAAGAACATAGTACATTCAGTAGATAACTAGCATCTGTTCCATCCATGAAGTCATAGCAGATATTAACAATTGTTACAATAAGAAGTTACTGCCATATAATAAGTAGATAGGCATGGAAGTATCAGAGCTTGCTGAAATCAAAGGTAGTTTGTGGGGTGGAAGAGAGGTAGAGGGTAGATGGAGTGGGTGAAGTTAGAGGGGAGAGTTGCAAGTGCATAGCCAGCATGTTTTTAAGTGCGCTTTAAGTGAAGCTTTGAAGTGGGTGCATGATGGTACAGAGTTTATTGCGTGGGGGTGTTCCATAATTTGGCTATAGCGCTGGAGAATAGTGCTTCTCCAGCAGTGTTATTGGCTCTAGTAACCTGTAATTGATTGTTGTTGCTGGATCATAGTGGTCTGGTGGTGAGATAGGGTTGGAGTAGATACTGGAGGGATGGGACTTTTAGAGGATGGTTTACCAGTTTGTGGGCAAGTGTAAGTTGATACCATTTAAGGAGGTGAGGGAGTTCTAGCCAGCCCAGTTCAGTAAGTGAGAGACAGTGGTGACTGTGGTAGAATGCCCTGGTGGTGAATTTGGCGATTTTGTTGTAGCAAGTCTCGAGTTTATTTAGATCGCATTGCCTTAGGTTGGTATATATTGGAGAGGCATAAAGTAGGGTGGAGATAAGGTGTGAATTTGCAACTGAAATCCTAGCTGCTTTGATGAGGAGTTGCTTATTTCTGTATAAGGCTCCTAGTTTTTTGTGAACTTTTTTATGGTCATGGACATGTGACTGTCAAATTTGAGATTGTTGTCTATTTCAACTCCTAGCAATTTGGTGTGATCTGTTGGGTGGATAGTGGTGTTGTCTTTTGCTGTGATGTTAAAGTGAGAGTTGTTTTGAGTATGTTTGGTGGGTTTGAAGATGAGGAGTTTAGTTTTGCTTGGGTTGAGTATTAACTGGACATCGGATAGCCAAGTTTCAACAGAGGAAAAGGCATCCTGTGTGACCTTTTGCAGTTCGGGAAGGGACTGGGCTGAGCAGATGATGGTTAAGTCATCTACATATTGTATAAGTATTAATGAATTACATAACACATCTTACAGCAACCTACATTTCCTGGCCATTATGAAACATTAGAATAGCATTTATGACAAGATTGTGATACATTTAAAAAGCTACTACAACAGGTTTGCTTCAACCAAAATTGTCTGCATAATAGTGCGTGAAACAACTCTAGTCTGGAAGTATGAACCTCTCTACTTTGCCATCACTGAAACTGCAATTACTGACAGCACTAATTCATAAAATAAGTTATCAGAATATATTTTGATCAACCTATGTTTGCTACTCAGTAAGCATGATGCTGTAGAATGGCATTACTGACCATTATTTATCTTATAAAAAGAAAAAAAAAGCATCTAACTCAAAACCACAGTCCATAACAGTTTTGCATCAACTTACACTTGCTGAGCAATAATCAGCATAAACTTCTGCAAAGCACGTCTGTTCTACTACAATAAGCAAACAATTCACACTCAGCCGAACTACCCAGTTGGACTTTCCCACTAATCAATTGTCAAAAAATAAAATAAAATAAAATCTGCAAAAAACATTGATAAACTGCAATCCCTAACACAGAAATACTACTGAAAAAATGCTCTTTAATGACTTCATTGGCATATACTAGGCTAATGGCTGCCAAGGCCCTCTTAAGCCCAGCCATGCAATCCAACTTAATTGCATCCTTATGTATCGTGGGCATTTATTAGGAAGGTAGTTAGGAAGCTTTTAGAACTTATGGGAGTGAATGTTAGTTTGGGTATTACTGTCTGCAGAGACATGGGGGCCAGACCCGGGGTGGATTTCCAACTTCCCATCCAACTATAGGGTAATTAGTTAAAAAAATACAGTCTCTACTAGTAACTCTATCTCGTGAGAGATTCACAGTTTATAGGTAAGTCCTGTTTAGTCAGTCTGCAGATTATTAGACACACACACACACACACACACACACACACACACACACACACACACACACACACACACACACACACACACACACACACACACACACACACACACACACAGCCAATAACCAGAGAGCACCAGCTTTTCCAACTCCTCCACATCCTCTCCTGGCTAAATCTGTTCAGTTACACAAAATGACTGGTTTAGAGACTACTTACCCAGTCAGATATTCCCAGTAACCGAATATCAACACAGAAGTAAAATAAATAAATAAATAAATAAAAGCTGACTTTCATAGACAAACCCTACTCCTATCTTGCCAGTCTGAGCCATAAAATGTACAAAGTCAGGCACGTAACTCTGCTCAATTAAGTGAACATAGCAGCTGCAGCTGCACCACAAATCAACCCTCTCAAATGCTGTACAGAAGGCAGGCAGAATAAGAAACAATAAAAAAATAATCCAAAAAGCATCAGTCGCAGTTATCCAGCTAAAGGTATAGC
This sequence comes from Protopterus annectens, assembly GCF_019279795.1. Lineage (NCBI taxonomy): Eukaryota > Metazoa > Chordata > Ceratodontiformes > Protopteridae > Protopterus > Protopterus annectens. The sequence continues at coordinate 554,965,786 of NC_056748.1, forward strand.
TCCCAGCAGCAACACACAGCAGACCAGCAGGTGCACCACCACAACCATTCTTTCCAAATTCTTACTTGCAAATCACAGCCCTTTTGAAATATTGGGACCACTGCAGCTCTTTTGTTCAAGTTAGGTGGTCTGGTGTTCCCTGCATGCACACTGCAGCAACTCCTATTCAGGGTCTCGTCATTCAGTCAGTCTATCCATACATCTCAACTGTCCAGATTTTCACAAAATGTCCAGATTTTTACCTCATATGTTTGGTCTGTTCTTCATAAAATTTGTGGGTTTCTGGCAAATCACTGTGGACAGAAGTCAGTAAATAATGACAATCATTTCACTTTCAGACATTATATGCTTCAGGAAGTACATACTAATATAAACCCTGTTATTCTAGCAATTTTCTAAGTTTATAACAGCAAAATTTAAGTTGTGTCTCTATTTTTGGGCCTTTGTCCCCCCCATTATTTTAGGCTTTGTCCAAACGTCTTGCACTAAGAGGATGAGAGATATGAGTCTATCCACAATGAAAAGAAGCAGAACTTTTCTTGATGGCAATTCCCCTTCCTAAGTAAATCTCAATGCCCTGTAATATCTTTTTTGAAGGTACTGCAGTAGCACAAAAACTGTAGTGTTATGCAACTGCATGACTTCTGAGCCTCTTCATTGGCTCCATTTGCTCTGGGAGAAGTTCTCTGACTGGCTCATATACCACACTTCTGTTTGATTGTAATTGCAGTATATGTGCCAATCAAAAAAATCAAAACAGAGCCAGCACAGTTCAATGTGAAACCGTGCTCTTGGTGAATGTTAAATGTGTAGCATTTTGCATAATTCAGAGTGTTTGGCTGCTCAGATCAGAGCTTTCCTTAAATATCATTCTCAGTATACACACCATAACTGTGTTTAGCTATATGTAAATAACATAGATAAATACATATTGTTGAAACCTCAGCATGATGTGACAATACTTAAATAGGTTACACATCACATATATGCTTGTCAGCATAAAACAGCAGATGCTCATGTAGGACTTTATAGGGCAGAGACTATAGTGCATGGACTCACACCAAAAGTACTCCTTGATTCAATTATTTGTAAATACATATGTAATGCTAGGTGCAATAACACACATACATTTCCATATAAGTGTGTGAAGAACAGAAGAACCCAACCATAAAACTGTGATATAGCTGTGCCATCATTGCTGACAAGGGGAGAAGACAGGCACCCATCAAACAACTGAGCAGACGGTGTGTGCATGCACACCGTGAAGGTAAATGAACACCACTGTCATACATATACGCTGCTCACAGTTTATGCTGACAATTCAGTGGTACCACCAGCAGCTGTGGATACTGTGATCAGCAGCAAGTACCACAGCAGCAAACACATGCAGCTTATATATAATGCAAGCACAGCTACCCTTCAAGGGCAGGTATATAACAGCTATCGTGTTGGTCGTGTCAGCAAAGTGAAACTGACATTACAATACACAGCAGTAAAATGATTATCACATTACAATCTGCAATGGAAACTTTATGCATGAAATCAGCACATGCATTACACATGACAATAACAACTCTTTTTATATGTAACAGGCATTGCATTATGAGAAGCATGTATAAACATTTGCAATTACTGAAATCAACTGCATAAACATTCATAAGTGGAAACAATGAAGGCCAATTAAAATGAAGAAGCAACCACAGCAGCAAACAACAGAGAGAGAGAAGCCATTTCTCTCCAATCAGTGCTCCTCTAGTCAGTGTCTGCACTCTATGCATATGGCACTATTCCCTCCTCTGTCCTCATCACCTGTGGGAAGATGCAAAGAGGAGAAGAATATTATGTAGTTGCAGATAAAAGTTAACCACAGACTAGATGATGACATAATTTCAAACGTTAATATTGCAATAATAAATATAAAGATGTTAGTACGTTTCAAGAAGTCCATGTACCATAAATACATAGAAATTCTTATACATGCATACAAGGTTACCTGACAACTTAGAGGATGCTAGCTTTTGATCCTAAACAGCAGTAACCTATATTTAAATGACAGTCAAGAACTCTGTCTGCCTAGCCATACATGCTGTGCCATAACAAAAGGTAGAATGAGGTCCTGCAGTTCTGTCAAGTGTGAGCTGTGAATAAACATATAACCCACTATAATGTCACTGACATTGTATTTTACGAAAATGGGCAATAATTAATGTATGGCAACTAAAATGTAAAGATGCCCTGATTTATGATGGGAAGGATGATCCTGATCATCATGGGCAGTGGAGTATCAAGAAACACTTCCGATGGTGTGTGTGCAGCAGTATGCAGGTATCTGAATGTACAAATGTATCTTCTACCCCATACTCATCAACGTGCACTTCAAAGGCTGTAACATAAATAACTACAGGCGCCTCACAGCAAGAGGTTCTCCGGTTCGATCCTCGGCTGGGGTGCCTTCTGTGCGGAGTCTGCATGTCCTCCCTGTGGTCGCGTGGGTTTCCTCCGGGTGCTCCGGTTTCCTCCCACATCCCAAAGACATGCTGCAGGTGGATTGGACACTCTAAATTGGCCCTAGGTGTGCGTGTGAGTGTGCCTTCTGTGGAAGGTTGGGCGCCGGGCTGGCAACTCGACACTGTAAAACTCCACTGCCATTCAATGTGCGGACAAGGTGATCCGCTGTGGCGACCCCTAACCGGGAAAAAGCCGAAAGAAGAAGAAGAAGAAGATATATGCATATATACATATATAGGTATGTATACACCATCAACATATATACATATATAACAACCTACATACATGCAAATGCATAGATATATGTATGCATATGAGTGGATGTGTGTATAAAACAGATATTTCACAGCCATATACATAAATAAGATACCTGTGTTCAATACCTGTTAAAAAGCAACATTATAGAACCACTGTAAATAACATAGAGTTGTAGAAGATGAACAAATGCTTAGTCCTTTGCAGCTTACATGGAATAGTTGCTGTACTACACAAAATTATATAGAAATTTATGTTTTGCATACACCATGTAGAACTGTACAGCATAACAGAGAGATCATGAGACAACAGTGAAAAAAGGACAATTGTGAAAGTCAAAGTAACCTTTATTGTCATTTAGATCTGCATATAGTGCAGCTAAATGAAATTATGTTGCTTTGTTCCCAGTACAAGAAACATAGATAAATATAGTTATTATTTAGTAATACTAGGACAGACACAGACATTCCATGCATAAAATGTGGCATTTAGGGTATTGCACAAGTAGATATTGCACAAGCTTGAATTTTCACATTAACAGGTACCTTTGAAGAATAAATACTGCATAGAGTATTGCACATTGAAGTTTCAGCACAGATGAAGATTTGGATATTGCACTAAAGTATGCTACTAACAGTAGTGATCTTAGAATAAATGGACATGACAGTATGTCATGTACTGAATTAGTCAAGAGAATATTCAGTTAATTGGTTGAAATGGCTTCTGGCCTGCCTGTTGTTAGAGTTCAGCAATCTGGTGAATAAGGAGAAAAAGCTTCTTCTGAGCCTGCAAGTCTTACAGTGCATGTTGTGGTGACATCTACCCGAGGAAAGGTGGGAGAACATAACACAAGCAGGATGAGTATGGTCATTTATTATCTTTCTAGCCCATCAAATACATCAAGATTTGTGTAAGTCATCCAAGGATGCCAGTGGAGAGCTAATGATTGTTTTGACTGCTGTTACTACTATCAGGAGAGACTTGTGATCTGAGGCATTACAGTTTCCGTACCATACAATGATGCTGTTTGTCAGTACACTCTCAATGATTGCTCTATAGAAGGTTTGGAGGATGGACTGTGACAGGTTTGCTTTCCTCAGTTTCTGTAGGAAGTGCAAACATTGCTGTGCTTTTTTAACAGTGTGGTTGGTGTGCACCAACCAAGACAGGTGTTCTGATATGTGTATACCCAGGTACTTGGTGCTCTTGACTCTTTCTACTGCTACTCCCTCAATTTCTAGAGGTTGATGTGATCCAGGAATCAGGACACAGCCCTGTGCTACACCCATGTTCCAAGTTATGCTTTTAGAGCTATTATTTCCCACACATACCTTTTGGGGTCTGTCTATCAGAAAGTCTAGTATCCAATTGCACAAGGGGGTGTTGATGTCCAGTTGGATTAGTTTCATCACTAGGTTCTGGGGGATGACAGTATTAAAGGCAGCACTGAAGTCGACGAATAGAATCCTAACATAACAGTCCTTATTTTCCAAGTGAGTAAAGGTTTCATGAAGTGCTAAAGAGATAGCATCTGCTGTGTAGTGGTTTGACCTGTAAGCAAACTGCAATGTATCTAGCATTGCAGGTATGCCTGCTGAGATGTGGTCCTTGATCAGCTGCCCAAAGCAGTTCATTACTATCAGTGTTAGAGCAACTTGGCGATAATCATTCAGACTTGCTGGTTGTGGTTTCTTGGGTAAGGGAATGATAGCCATGTTCTTAAAGCATCTTGGTACAATGGCTAATCACAATGATGTATTGAAAATGTCTGTGAGTACCGATGCTAGCTGTGCAGCATGGGCCCTAAGAACCCTGCCCATAATGTTATCTGGACCACCTGCTTTCCTTGGAATAACTCATCTCAAAGTTTTCAGTACATCAGCTATGCTGAGCCATAGCACTTTTTCATCCTGACCATATTTGCCATTGCTTTGTTGTCCACGTCGAACCTACTGAAGAAGTTATTTAGCTCGTTGAAGAATTCTGTACTGTCATCACACTGAGCAGATGTAGATTTGTAGTCAAGTTATGGTTTGTGTGCCTTTCCGTAGACATCTAGAGCCCCTCTGGTCATTAAAGTGACAGTGAATTTTTTTCCATAGGTTCTCTTTGCCTTTGTTTAGGTTTGCTCTGGCCAACTTTAGGGCATCTTTGTCTTTAGATCTGAATGCTGCAATAAGTGTCTTTATAAGCTTATACACCCCACTGGACAGGCATGGTTTTTGGTTTGAACGTATGATGATGTCTTTGGTAGTTGTCACATCATCCACACATTTTGAGATGTAGGCCATAACAGATTCTGTATATTCTTCAAAGTCTATTTGGTGATTCATTGTAGCTGCCTCCCTGAACATCGACCAGTCTGTACTCTCAAAGCAGTCTTGCAGTGCTGTGATTGCACCCTCAGACCTTAACCTTATTTGTTTCCTTGATGGCTTTCCTGGTTTTTGACAGTGGTTTGTATGCAAGAAACAATATGATGGCAAGATGATCCGAGTTGCCCTGATGTGGATAAGGTGCTGCTTTATATGCCAGTTTTATGTTGGTGAAAACCTTATCTAGTGTATTCTCCCCTCTGTTCACGAAGTTCACATACTGATGGTAGTGAGGTAGTATCACTTTCAGGTTGGCTTGGTTAAAGTCACCTGCAATTACATGAGCAAATTCTGGGTTCCTGTTCTGGAGTTCACTTATGGACTGGTATAGAGTGGCAAGTGCTGCACTGGTGTTTGCACTGGGTGGAATTTAAACAGCAGTTATGCTCGCTCTATTAAACTGTCTAGGCAAGTAATAGAGCCTGCATTTTAGAGAAAATTCTCTGAGCAGTGTGAGGTGACCACCTTGCAGTTAATACACCAGTTGTTGTTCACGTATATACATACACCCCCCCATGAGATTTGCCAAAGAGTGAATGAATTCTGTTAGCACGAAATAATGTCATTCCCTCTACATTTACTGTGTTGTCATTTATGCTGGAGTTAAGCCAAGTTTCAGTGAACACAAATAAACAACTATTTCTCACCTTAATATGTGTAGAGAGTTCCAACCTTAAGTAATCCATCTTACTCTCTAGAGAGCGTACATTAGCCAGCAGTAAGGAAGGAAGTGCAGGCCTGTGTGGATTAAGCTTTCAGTCTGGCTGTAATTCTTGCTCCAGTGCCTCTTTTTCTTGATCTTTCACATCTTTTTCTTTTTATGCATCTGCTAGGGGCGATAAATGTACACTTAGCCAGATCTGTGCATTTTTGCCCATGTTTCAGCAAGATGCCTAGCTGTAGTAGTTCCTGAAGTGTGTCAGGCCTTACAGGCCTCACTGTTAGTAACGCATCATACATACAGCACAAAGAAATTAGAGACTGGATTTCAAGTAGATTCTCAGCATTGTAGCATATCATACCTTCATTTTCTGCTTCTGAAACTGATTTTTCTGATGTAGCTGATTAAAAACAAGACAGATAGTAGACTTTTCTGTAGGGATCTGAAGCAGCCACTTTTTTAATTTTTTTTGGGGGGGCTGAACCCACATACACCCAACAACCAGCATTAAAATGAATGCCTTTACCTATCATACACCCAACAATCAGCATTAAAATGAATGCATTTACATGTACAGCCACCTTTGTTGTTGTAATGCATTTGAGTGATTACAGAATAACATTTGTTGTAAGACAAGTGGAATTAAGTTATCCAGGCAGTTTAACTGCTTTCCCCTTACTCAATTATCTGTAATGCATAACTAAGTTAGTGTATCTCTATAAGCAGTGACACCCATTTAGTGCATATATATCTATATCTATCTATATATCTGTCTATCTATATATATATATATATATATATATATATATATATATATATATATATATATATATATATATATGTGCGTGTGTGTGTGTGTGTGTGTGTGTGTGTGTGTGTGTGTGTGTAAATAACAAGTGCGGTTGAAGCTCAACAGCATTCTTAATATTAAACTGAATAATAAAGAAGAGAATGTATGCACAATGAAACTAAAATATGTCTGCACATTATAAAATGGAGCATCTGTATTATATCTTACAATATCATAGTTGATAAATTACTTCAAAAATGTATTGTGCATGCAAGGGAATGTGAACTATTTCACTTACTGTAGGGTTCCAGGGACTGTCTGTGGACAGCGTTGACCCACTTCAGCAGTCGATTCCAATGTCTGTGATGGAGATTGCCGTAATGGTGGTAGACCTGCACGCCAATCTTGAAGCTCCCAGTGCGTCTGTGAAGCTCCCTGGCAATATGGTTCCAAACATCAATCTGGGCGAAGTTCCTCTGATCTGCCCGCAACCTTGCCTCATGTTGGACATACACAATAAGCAGGTGCTTCATCTCCACATTGGTCCAGTTGGGCTCACAGACATGCTACAGTTTCCTTCAGTGGCATCTTCCATGAAGTATACCGAAGATATACCATACAAGTCATTTCACACCCCCCCCTTCAATAATGGGATTATACAGCATTTTTCTACTACACTGAACTTCAGTATTGAAAAGGTATACAATAACTTTTATTGTAATAAACTAATATACATTACAACTTAACTAAAAAAAGAGTGGCAGAGTTTACAGGGCTTGGGCCAAAGAAAGTATTTAATTTTCAAACCAGCAGATAAAGGGAGTAAGTTGTAGTTATACATTACAATCAGTATTTAGGAATGTGTTTACAACACTTTGATAAAAGAGAAGTTTATGCCATACTGAATTCTGAAATGTATACCAAAGCATTGGGGGAATATTAAGAGTTGTTAAATAAGGATTATAGGTTAAACTATTGTTCTTTTGAAGATGTTGAATACGAGTTTAACAGTAAGAACTGTGCTATGGTACACTTTTTTTGTTTACCTAAAATTTATAAAAATTTGAAGAACCCACCTGGTCGTCCTACAGTTTTGGCCTGCCAGTATTTTACACACAATTTTTCATGTTTTTTTTACATAAGTATTTATTAAGAGAAGTTATAAAATTACCCTGTGTGTTTGATTTTATGAATAGGATAAAACATCTGATTTGGTTAGAGGATATGTTTTTTATAGTAATAGATGTGGTTAGTTTATATACAAGCATAAATCACAATTTTGGTATTTAAGCTTTATTTTATTTTTTAGGAGATAATCCCAAAACACATTTTATCACTGAAGTGGTATATTTTTGTCTTTATATTTTTTTGAGTTTAATGGGGAACTATACAAACAATTCCAGGGTACAGCCATGGGGGCAGCCTTTGCCCCATGTATGCAAATTTAATTATAGTTGTTTTTTGAATGATCATATATTTATAATAATGATTTTTTTAGACAATCTGTAATAAAATATTTAGGTTCATAGATGATTAGGTTTTTATTTGTACAGGGGATTGAAATGAGGTGAATGATTTTATATGGGCTTTAAATATTAACAGGTTTAATTTACAGTTTGATGGTTTACAAGTGGGTGCTAAGGTTGTTTTTTTAGATATTGCGAAGGAATGCGTTATAAAAAAAAAAAAAAAAAAAAAACGGGTGCATAAGAAACTTGAAAACGGACAGCGGTTTTTACATGGACATAGCTGTCACCCCTCCCATATTCTAAAATGCCTTACCTTACAGAGAGTTTTTATGATTGAAGAGGTTGTGCAGTGATGAGAGAGACTCTGAACAGGAGAAAGAGAAAGCTATTCAGATTTTCAGCAGAAGAGTTTATGATATGAGTTTGTTCTGGGGATGTAAGCAGGAAGCATATGGTTTTGATAAGAAAAGCTGGGCTCAATGAAGGAATGAAAGGGGTTGGACAAAATATGAAATAGGGAAGGAATCTATATTTTTTGTTACAAGGTTAACATTACTTACAGAGGAGTTGGTTAGTTTAGTAAAATACTTTTGGGGTATTTTAGTAAAACATAAAGATTTAGGTTTAATGTTGGAGAGTCAACCACAAATTTCATACAAACATGGTAGGAATATTAATAATATCATGGTACATAGTACATTTTGTATGCCAACAACAAATTTGAGTAAGCAAGTAATGTTTAAGGGTACTATCACTTGTGGCAAATGCTCTTGCTGCAGATATGTGGTAAATAGCTTTCCAGTAATAATTAACGGTCTTCATTTTAGGACACAAGGGAGTTTTAGTTGTGATAGTGGGGAGGGGGCGGTCTATGCTTTAAGATGTCTATGTGGTAAATTTTACACCGCGGAGTGTAAAAGGATGTTTTCTGCAAGAATAAAGGAACATATCAGAGATAATAGAAAATGTAGGTAGAAACTCCTGTAGCGGTCCACTTTTATAGGTTCACAGGTATTTACTAGGCTAACGATCACAAGGGCCTTTTTAAGCCTAGCCATGCATCCCAAATCTCTGACAAGTTCTGATACCCTTGGTGACTGTAACCATGGGCCTGGGAGACTAACCATTTCCAGGTTATCGCTGTCCACGAGAGACATGGGTGCCAAACCAGGGATGAATTTCTGGTTTCCCATCCAATTGTCCAAGTTGCACTTGAATTGGGTTAGGGAGGAAGTCTGCTTCACATGGATGGGGAGCTGTTCCATAGACAGGGTAGTCTCTGGGATACATACATATCTCTCCATCAGGTCCTATTTATATCACAGGCATGGTTTAAGCCTTTAGAATGGGTAATTCTGGTGCTGTTTGTTTTGTGGATATGCAGGAGTTCCATCAGAGTGGTGTCTGACAATGTCCTGTATGCCAGTCATAGATCTCCCCTCAAAAGCCTGTAGGAGACAGAATACAGAGATAGGGCCTTGAGGCAGTCTGCATAGGACATATTACTTATGCCCTGTATTCTTTTAGTGAGGAACCTCTGTGGATGTTTCAGTTGTTGGATATGCCTGGTTAGGTACATACCAAAGGGGGCATTGTACTAAATGATAGGTCTGATGAATGCCGAATAAAGTGGAACAATGACTTCCTTGGACTTACTTTTGTTTATAACTTGCACAAAATAGAATGATTTTCTTACCACTGTAGACACATGATGATCAAAGGCTAGATTACTATCTATGTGTGTCCCTAAGTCCCTGACTACTGGGTCAGTTTTAAGAGGTGTGTTGTCAATATGATAGTTACCAAGAATGGATGACTTCCCAAAGGATACTATTATGCATTTCTTGGCATTTAGTTTTAGTCCATGGCTCTCACATCAGTTGCTTGTCTGTGTCTTTAAAGACTTTCATAATAGGGAAGCATTAGGATTGCAGGGCACAGTATTGGAACAAATACATCTTAGACCTATTGACATTTGTGATATAAAAAATAAACTTCTCAAAAAAGAATTTTTATATTGAAATTTGAAACTTTATCTCTTAAGGGTTTAAATAATGAATGCAACTGGAGATACATAATTTCATTGGCTGTAATCAGTTTAATTGCTTCTAATTGTTTTTAATTATACATTTCATGATTTAATTGGATGATTTTTGTTGTATATAAGTGTTTGTATTTGTATGAGGGTTCATACTCTGTAAAGTCAGTTGAGCCGAGCCACTACAGAAGTTTATGTTAATAAAGTATTTTGGATATATTTCTGACCATCTATTTTGTGTTTGCTGTCTTCCTTGAAGTTGTTGATCAGCTGTGGAACACCTTCAGAAAATTGCTCACTGAGGTAACACTGAGTTCTCAGGCAGCAAAGGAATGATCTGGAAATATAGCACTGTTATGTTTTAAGATTGGCACAGTGAGGTTTGTAGCACTCCATTGGTTGACATCAAGCACATTCTGTACATGTACAAATACACTGGCAACTATTGAGCATTTGTTCTGAGCACTGCCCACTTGTACTGAGCTACTGGTTATTACACAGATGCAAGACGGACACAGTGGTGCAGTGGTAGCGTTGTCACCTCACAGCAAGAGGTTCTCCAGTTCGATTCTCGAGTGCCTTCTGTGTGGAGTCTGCATGTCCTCCCTGTGTTCGTGTGGATTTTCTCCAGGTACTTCGGTTTCCTCCCACATTCAAAGACATGCGTTTGGAGCATTTCTCCCCAGGCATCCACTGAAAATTGGCTACATTCCAAGTCAGACTTTCCTGGTTAACAAATGTTAAATAAATAAAAAATAAAGACTTCCATGGACATTTGCAGACATGATTTCAAAACATTTTATGCTAATAAAGCTCACTAATTACTTAAAACTTGTGTGCGGTGAGGTGCTCACACAGTTAAGCATACTTGCCTGACTCTGCACATGCAAAAGGTAAGTTTCAGTAGGTGAGCTGCTTGTGTTTCTATATTCACAAATGGAGCCTACCGATGTTCAGTGACAATCATATTGTTCTGTGTGTACCATTTTATACCATTACACACAAAGATTATACTTATAAGTCATCAGTAAATGCAGATGTTTTGAGATAAAGGGCACATGTTGCCTTCCTACCATATGGAGGCGTACTGACACATATCCACCATTCCTTAGTTGACTGCAGATATGGATGAATTCTGATCATAACTGCCAGTACTGTAGGTCTACTTGTTTTGTGTACAGCACTGTTAGAGGATAATTATGTCTTACGGCAGTATCCACAAGGGTGTAAGTATGAAGTATGGTTTGCAGACACTTGAGTGATCTTGAAGTATAATACTAGATGGTCCTATGGCATTCTATGGAACTTCAATAACATCAGCAGTCTCAGCCTGTATCCCTCTTAATGTGGTTATACTGAAATATCACTTTTAAGATGTAGGTATACATTTATTTCTAATATGCGGATGTGATGTGTTTCACACAACATACAGGCTCACATGTTACTCATATGCGCTCAACACATTAAACATGTTTTTAGCTCTATGTGACTTACTGTACTTTCCCTGTTCTATATGCCCTTTATGTGTAGGTGACAGGGTAGTGATATTAAGCTCTGCAGCTGAATGTAGGTGTGAAATCACTGTAAAAACATGACCTGGGTTTAAACACATCTCTGAATGTATGACATATCCTAAGCCATATACTGTGAGTGTGTGTAGCATTCTGTTTATATTTTGGTGTAAATACATATGCAGCACCTATTAGTTGCCGTGTATGTTTATTATGAGTATATGTAAGAGGGGCTGTACATTTCTTAAATTGGCATGTTTTCTCTTTCATTGCTGTAGAACATATTTGTGGAGCAGTAATGCATCTAACACTGCTGACAAGGATCTGGGAATAGGTATACTACATCTATATATCCTGATATGTATATGTTTTATCTTTTGCAGATGTCTGACAGAATCAGACATGATAATTTCTTTAGGTTTAATTGCTCTAAGTATTTTGGGTTTCTAATATCATGGCAGGAATGGACCCCATTCCTAAGTCAGGGTACAATTAAAGTTCATGAAATTAATACTGTTTCAGTCTTTGACGTTAACCAAAAGTGCTCTTTGCAGCACCCGCAATGTGACCAGAACTGACTCCTTCTGTAAATCATGCACAGTTACACGTATTGGTAGCATATCTAAATACGCCTGTAAATTCTTTTTTTGTTAGATCCACTGCTCCTACTATTATTGCAACTGCCTAGGTATCTTTCTTCCAAATTTCTCTTGTTTCTGCCTGCAAATTCTGGTATTTTATGACTGCGTCTCACTGTACGTAAGGTACTACGATTACAGGGTACACTAATTTCAATGTTCAATGGTACTTTTGTCTTTTTTTCAAGGACTGCTATATCTGATTTTCTCACATCTATTTTCTGAATTGTTGGTAATGAGTGATCTCATGTGATATAAATTTCAACATTCTGAACAATTACAATGCTTTGTAGTTCGTGTTTCCAATGCTTCCCGACTACTTTGATATTGTAGTGTTTCCACAATCCCCAGTGCAACAGTCTTGCCACATTATTGAGCTTTTCAGCATACAGGCCCTATGCCAACAGTGTATCACACCCAGTAACAAGATATACAACTGTTTACAGCTCATTTGTATAGAACCTGCATTTAACGGTTACTCCCACATGTTCAATGAACTCTGTAAACCAACGTGTATGAAGTCCACTGTCCTAGGCCACCATTAATACACTTTCATCTTTTGGTTTCAGTTCACCTCTGCTTAACTATTCCTGTGTCAAATCCTGAACAAAATGAGGCTACTCCGGGAGATCTCTGTATCTGCCACAATATTTACACCATTTGCACATTTCTTTCCTTCTCATCTAACCCTTCTATATGCTTTCTTTTTTTTTGACACATTCACTTGCTGTCTGATGTCTTCTTCTGGTTTGATTTCCATTCCCTCTTGACACTGAAATGCAACTGCTAAGCTAAGCAGAGAAGTCATCTTAGACTTTTTTCATTTTATAAAACGTTCACTATGGCTGGATCTGGTGAGGTCAGCAGATATGTATGCAGTCCCATGACTGCAGATCAATAAAGGTAATCAATTTCAAGGAGGCGGAGGCCCATAGGTCATTCAAAATGAGGAATATACAATCTTGGTATGCACTGATTTTTAAACATCATTTGAGAAACATGAAGCATTTTTCTCATTTTCCTGTCCAACTGAGCCATTACCTTTTGGGGCCAGTCAAGCTCCCCAAATGCACCTGCAATGTACCCATAATTACACCCTTCTGTAATTCATACCAGGTTACATATACTGGTAACATATCTAAGTATGACTGTAAATTCTTTTTATTAGAACCACTGCTCCTACAGCTACTGGAACTGTCTGGGTATCTTTCTATAATTATGCACAGTTTAATTTATCCAAGTATTCTTGGTTTCTAATACATTGACAGAGTGGACCCCATTCCTAAATTAGGGTATGATTAAAGTTTATGAAGTTAGTATTCTTTCAATTTTTGATGTCAGCCAACAGGGAGAATAAGATAATCTACTTGAATGGATAGGTGATACACTGTGTAGGACACTGCCAACATGGTCACAACCGATCGCAGGAGGCCTGCCTTTAACATTGCTTTGACATGATCCTCCATGAAGCCAACAGATTTCACCATCATGAGAGGGAGAGAAATGCCACTGATGGTGGACTACCTATAGTTTCCCAGATGAAAACATGGGCTACTGGCCTCTCATCATACCACCTGCCAGGACCTTCATATTCCTGGGGAAGGGATAGAGCCTGGTATCCCATGAAACTGTGGTATGTGCACTTAATTTACATGACAGCGCAGTACATGTGAGATGCATGGACGCACATTGAAATGTCTTCACTGTTCATATTTATTTCACAGCAACAACCCAGCTGTAACATCCCTGCTCTGAGCCAGTAATCAAGGAGCCTGAATCCTCATCACTGATACCTGTGAGGGACATTCACTTAGAACAAAAATAGATGCACACAGTATTTCCAAATGCAACTGTCTGCACCAAGCACAATTTCCGTTAAGAGCACACAGGGAATACACTCAGTCCAGGGGCTGGGTTCCCTCTCTCTCTCCAGGCCCTCAGTAAGACTCTCCACTGACACAGCTGTAGAATTGAATCCTCAGCTGAGTGTTCCAAGCCAAGTCCTCCACCACCCTCTCTGTGAAACCAGTGCTCTATGTCCCTGCTCCAAGTAGCTGACACACACATTCTGAGATTTGATTTTCACACAGACACACACACACACACACACACACACACACACACACACACACACACACACACACACACACACACACACACACACACACACACACACCTGGAAAGGCTGGCACAGATTTACTAGCTCTGCTACCTTTGCCCAAACTATAAGGTAGTTACACTGTCACCAGCCAGCTGCTCTAAGGCCCTTACAAGGGTACCCAATTATACTGAGTAAAATTAATACTAATACCAATGGTAGTGTTTGACCAGTGCAGCAAGACTTTCAGGAGTGGCCACAGTGTCACCAAATAAATATAAGTACTCTCAATGGTTAAAATATTCTCTAAAAGACCAGCCACAATGAAAAGTTTAAATATATTTAATAATAAATAATAAAGGACCATGGAAATACTAAATATCTATTTACAATAAACACCAGCGTTTCAATCACAGGAAATATTAAAAATAACATAGATGGAAAGATTCACACAGTTACAGAAAAACAGTACTTAACTAATCTCACTATATTTTCCTGACTGATCTAAAGAATTACTATTTCCTGGTTACTTACTAAAGCGAGCCAAACTGAAGTGGGTGAGTGGTCTTCCTTCTGTCAGGTTTCAAAAACAGACTGCCCTGGGACTTCTGGCTCATCAAGTATTAAAACAACATTTCAGGGCTGAATTACAGAATGACATCACATAAATCTGGTCACCTGACTCTGGTTCTCATACTACCCCATTTACTACAAAATTAATCAGAATCTAGCACATATGTGTCATAATACACACACACAAACAGAGCTTTGCTAAAATGTGGTATAGCATCTGGAAGCTATAAAATCATTTCAAAAGCTTCCACCCTTCTGGGGTAGCAATTAGTTTACCCCTAAGGACAACACAGTAGGATTGCTAGTCGTAGTTTTTACAGACATTTTGTCTCTGACTGCAATCAGAACTGTAAGATACAATCTTTATGGCCTAAACCAGGTAATTTAATTTCAGACTATTTTTCAAAGTTAGCTGGACTGAGATTAATCTCTTCTCTTCCAGTATCTGTCTGACATACAGGTTATTTCTTTTCTGTCCAGCAGGACCCAATGTTGGTATACTTTTAAAACAAGCAGCTTCACCAATACATTTTCAGCGCAACCACCTGTACAAATCAGTTTGATATATAAATGATATATAATTATTTACAAAACTCTAGCTAGCTATGCTGGCTTATGTCACTGCCCTACCTCTCCTGGCATAGCTGGCAATACCCTCACATCATTACACCAGTGACCTGCATGGCATCACACCTCAGCTGAGGGAGCAACCATTAAGACTGCTTGTATAGGCTGTTTATTAATCTCTGATTATGCGTCACTGTGAGCAGTTTGTGTACTGATGCCCTGTTCACCTTCACTTGGCCTTCACATACGAGAACAGGACATTGGCCTTGAGGCATGGTCTCTCTCTCTCTACTTAGTGTTGTCTGTACTAGTTGACCTGACACTGCATGATGTTACAGTGCTTTCTACTAACTTGTATATGTTCCACTGTACTCCACAACTACATCACAAGACCATGAGAGGGTGGACTTATCAGATGATGACAGACCAGGTAAGACTGTCTGCATATAGGTTATACTGTAGTTTCATTAGGTGTCATTGTCAGCAGTCTGTGCACTGATGTTCTGTTTACCTTCTCAAGGCCTTCACATACCAGCACACAACACTGGCCTTTAGATATGCATCTCTCTACTAAGACAGGGCTGTCTGTACTAGTTACCAGCACCTAAATGATGTCAGAGTGCTTCCTACTGACTTACTGTGTATGCCTGTTTGTACTCCACAATGGCAATGAAGTTCTCACCATAGGGGGTATAGTCAGAGGAGTACATGTCTGGTACATATACAGGTATTAGCACTTTTATAATGCCAATACCACATGCTTTTCTTATGCTAAATATGGACTTTCACTGTTCTCTGAAGGCATTCCTCCACCAACAGCCCCACTGCAGGTAAGCCAATATCTCTATTCCTGTTCTGTACAGTTAAGGAGGTGTCAAACTTTTTCACATATATTCTGCCCAGTTCACCATTTTGTAGCATATCCACTTCCCCCTCCCCCACAAGTCTGTCCACTGATCCTGAGCAGGGATGTGGTGTGCCTCACTCAGACAGTATAGCACTATCATACAGAGCACTAAATTGGGATCAGCATAGTCATGTCCAGAAGATGTCAGGCCTGTGGCTCAGGGTGCAGTCTTTGGTAGAGGTGATAGTTTGACTGGTCCATGTGATGATGTTGTAGACATCAGATATTGATCATGATGATGACCTTGAGCTGCTATCCCCAATTAAGTCTAAGAGTGGTGGTAACTCTGCCCTATAATGGAGTGATAACATCTGTAGGAACGCATGTGGACATTTGACTGATACGCATGGACGTATGTCTGGTGGCATTCGCCTGCTCTTACAGATGCATGAACATTCCAGCAATGTCAAGGCAATGACATGTATGCACTTGCTCATGCCAACAATCATGTAGCACATCTAGTCCATGTGTTATACGAGGGTCAGGACCTCACACATATGGAGGTCATGGCAGCATTGGCTGCACAGAATGATAGCATGGCATCTTTTGCATGCTCTTGTTGAAAGCTTTGTTACAGAGGAGCTGGAGCAGTGTCGTAGTACAAACTGGATGTTATGTGCCCTGACACTCATCAGCAGATTACCTCCAGTGGGGAGAGGTAGACTACCTCTCACAAGACCCACACATGGTCATTGTCCATCAATGTCTGTGCTACAACCTACATGCACATCTGCTATTGGTTGCCATGTTCAGAACCTGGCAATTATGTCCCAACATTCTACTCCCACTACTGCTTAAATCTACATTGTGTCCAAACATGGAAATGTCACCACATTCAGCTCAGCGGTATAGCACCATGGGTAAAGTGTTTTCAGTCATGGTAGGGACAGCAAGGACTGCTGTGTGAGCCATCATTTTGGATGCCCTTGACTGTGTTAGTGTAACAGTGACAGTTACTGTGTTCCCTGTTGTGTCACTCTGACCCTGTGGCAATGATAACTGCTGTGCTGACCACTGCCTACTACACGTAGGAGATGTTTGACATGTCTGATGCCAGCTAGACTGCCAAGAAGTTGTGGCATGGTGTATATATAAGCCCTTGTTCCATTTTTTTGCAATATATTGACACTTTTATTAATGTACCTTGCTATTACCAATGCCTCCATTTGACTTGCTATTCCTAGTTGATAATTACATCATACTATCTCTTGGCTACAGCATTTAGTTTCTTCATTCAACATTCTATTGTTGTCTGCCTTTATCCCATGCACATATATCCTAGAGATAGCACACTAGAGTTATGTAATTTAGTTCTGCTACTGCTTCCACCTCAACACTCTATGTATCTGCATTTTCCCCTTTCACATTTGTTATATCCCTCATATACTGTAATGGTCATGTGTGCCTTTCCAGACATACCTGCTTACATGCACACACTTCAATACATATAGTGGTCTTACTGATGCACAGCTGAATATCCCACTGCTGATGTATCATACCTGTCTTCATTGCACTGTTGTATTGTACTTACGTCTGCATCTGCATAAATCATGTTGTTGCAATCATATGTGCATTATACTGTTTCCTTACTAAACCATACCCTAGTGTTAGAATTGCAGCTGTTGTATGCTGTACAGCCTCTTGTCCTACAGTGTAACACATTCCTATGACATGTGCATTGTGCATCTTAATGTTATCATACAACCCCCCCATGTGAAGTTCCATCAGTTACAGTACCTCCTTTAATGCATACTCCAACAGGCATTATCATACACAGATTTCTGCTGCTACGTACACACACACACACACACACACACACACACACACACACACACACACACACACACACACACACACACACTCATTACAAATATGATGACAGCACCTCTAGCCATTGACACTTGCTGAGGGTGCAACTCATGACGTCCATACATATGCAGGTATGGTTGCTGTTGGCAGTGTACCTTGCCTACAGTACCCCAGTAGGAATTGTTATTCTATACCCATCCAGATGCATTAATTTCTTTTGTGCACATATGTATATAATAGTTTGCACAGTAAATTGTTATTATGGTATGTATGATGTTCCATCTGGACAACTACTAGCCTTTTCCTGTAGCTGTCGGTTGTGATGCTGTAATGGGGCAATACTGTGTGAATATCACTATTTTTTCTTTGTACTTGTGTATGCGTGGCCTGTCATGACTCAAAGTTCAGAGGCAGATATGAAGTGTTGTCTGAGCTACCATATACCACCACAGCCTCTGTCACCTCCATCTAGTTGTTCTCATCTTTATATTATCCTAATCATCCTGTGAAAGCTCTGATATCGACAAGTCAGACATATGGGGTTTTCGGGTTAGGTTTCTTACACCTAGGGCTGGTAGGTCACTGATTTTTGTTGCTAACATGTTGTGCAACATGGCACATGCAGGACCATGTGTGAAGCCTTTTCTGGTGTGTACTGGAGTGCACCCTCGGATGTATCTAGACATCTGAATCATAATATCAGCAAATCAAACACCCACTTAATGCTATTACATGTTGAGGTGTACACTCTGTTGTATGCTTTCTCAGCAGGCATGGATGTGGCTCTGAATGGCATCATAAGCCAGAGTTCCAGTGGGTAACCATAATCACCTTTGTACCAGAATACTCCTTGCTTAATGTTGACAGGTGTTGGTTCAGATTATATTGTAGCTGTGATCATATACTTACCAAACAGGAGCCCCTCAAGAATGTCACTCTGTTGGAAAGTGGACTTCAGCTTACTTTCCCTGTAGATTGCTGTGTCATACATGGTACCAGGGTGCATTGTCATAATGTTAATAGTACTGCCATCTGCAGAGCACACTATTGACAACTAAGTGATGGCCACCCCTTTCTAATGAGGTACTAATGTGCATTGTCTCATGCTGGGTGTTTTTACTGATGGGTACAGTCAACTGCACAGAGGAAACTGGGAAACTTGGTGATAGCATAGAAGTGGATGAATTCATCAACTTTGCATCAGGTAACTGCGAGGAACTGCTCTAGCATGTGACTTGCAACTGTTCGTGACACCCCTACAAAAACAGCCCATATGGTGCTGAGATGTTCCAGAGGCCAGTGTACCTAGACTCAGGCACACTTTTGTTTCTACTCAGAAAGGATTACCCCACAGACTGCATGAGAAAATTTGGGGTGCACTCATCCTACAAACAGTCTGCACTAGCTCTTTATCTAATCTGTATCTATCAATGATTTTTTTGGATAGAGAGCTGGTTTAACTGTAGCCAGGCTTGGCACCATGCTAGCTGTCTTCTAGGATGCATTTGCAGATCATCCTTTAGTATAGCCTGAAAATCCCAGTATGCTGTGGTGTACTGACTACAGTTTGCATTTTTATTTATTTATTTTTTGTGGAATCTGCGGGATTGTAGCAAGATTTGTCTGATATCACTTCAGCGCCTATGATCTCCGCCTATTGCTTTAGCAGAAGTGTTAGAGTACTACTCTGTAGCATTTTATTGTCATCGAGTGCAGCTGTTGTGTTTTAGAATATGGTGCGCATGTGCAGAGTCCACAATTACCTTAAGATGAATAAATTATTACTTGCACTTGAAATATTGTCCGTTTTAGAATTGCATTTGCATCTAGTTCACCAACATCTTTCTTTGGCGCACTGCGCTGTGTATAACTTTCTTTTGAAATCCATTCCACAGTCTGCAGCATCAGCTTCTCGTACGTACAGAATATGTTAATCTACATTGTGTTTGAACAAATCAGCTCAAAGGCTCATTATTTTGTCTCATGATATGTTATTTCAGTTTTGGGTCACTGATTCTGTGATGTCCACATTGCAGCACCAGTTTATAAGGATTTATGCAGTTCTTTAATTTTTCATGAACCTGCCACACAGTCTTTTTAAACTGTAAAATTAGAATGCATGCTTCCAAAAGTAAGCAAATTTATATATTTGAAACATGTACATGCATTTCCAATCCATAAGTAATAATTCTGTAAATATACATGGAGTATATAATAAAATATTTTTTATGTACATATCTTTTTTAGCCTTGTTAACTAAAATTATTCCATTTAATTTACCATAGACAAATGAGCACTTAATAGGTAATTTCAGAGTTATTTGTCTAAAATTATGAACATAGTAGTGGCATGTACTGACTTTAGTCAAGGAAATTAATTTGGTTACCGTTTCCCACCTCCCTCTGTCTGTTGTTCCACTCAGATGCAGATTTTCATTTGGAACCCACTATGGATGTGCTATGCATTGAGCTAATGTCAATAAATATTCATTAACAGTTTGTTGACTTGATAGCTGCTCCTCAATCGTCTCTGAACTCCACTTCCACTAGATTCCACCAGCAAACAATCTCTGGGTCAGTGCGTCCTCTGTAGTGAAAACTTTCAATAACCAAATAAAACGAGTTCATAAATTATTACTAAATGTTATCTCAGTGTTTTCACAGTTAACCTGTGGATAAATGTTTCCCCAAATAAAAATAGATATTTCATAAGTTATCACTACATGTTGTCACAATTAACCTCTGGATAAATTAGGGTTGCCACCTTTGTATCCTTGCATTTCCTGACAAATAAGCCACGTCCACTGCATAATGAAAACACAACCTTTGCAACATTTTAGCCACACCCTGAAGCACCAACTGCAGCCTTAAATGATATGGATCCCTAGGTAAAGTGCTCCATTGCAGTCCCCACCACCATTGTCTGTCACCCTGGCATTCAACCCAGTGCTCCTCTGTTTTCCTGCCATCCTTTCCTCTTCATATTCAGAGTACTTGTTTTCACACTTTGTTTTACTTGTCATCTTTTTTCTACATCCCTGCAACATATCCTAAATGGTGAAGACTGTTCTGTAATAACCGGGGAGGGAAGGAATTTAATCATGCTCTAGTGACATTCTGTGCATACCTATGAGATGTGATTTTGAACAAAGTTAAAGAAATAATGACCACACTGTTTCAAGTGAACACTCATGCTATATGACCTTCTTCATAGGTTCATAGTTAAGTAGTAGGTTAGCTGTCCTTGTGGACCATTTTAAGCTTAGCCAATTTCCCCTTCAAAGGTGAGAATTAAACCTTGTACCTCCTGTGTCTGAGGAAAAAACCTTAACCATTATACCATCACCAACCTGGACACACCTCTGATGTTTGACTGTGAGGATAATTAAAGAAACAATGACCAAAGTATCATCTGCCCCCACACAATCTGAGTGGGGTCAGTTTTATACTAGGTGGGGCCCACCTTTAAGCACCCTACTAAGCAATGTATACACCCACAAATGATTGTCCCCAGAAGATATGAGATTCTAGACATTTTTTAACTACTCGAGATTTATGTATGCACAAGGCAATATTATTTTTACACACACACACACACACACACACACACACACACACACACACACACACACACACACACACACACACACACACGCACACACACACACACACACACACACACACACACACACACACACACACACACACATGCACGCACGCACACACACGCACACACACACTCTCGTGTATGCACACACACACACACACACACACACACACACACACACACACACACACACACACACACACACACACACACACACACTATGCCTTCTACACAAATTATAAGAATATCAATTAACCTTTGGCATTTCTTTGGGGTAATAGAAAAAATGAGAGTCACTCAATAAACCTCAGACTCCATACAGATGGAGCCAAAGCGAAGTACTCAGACAGGGAGACATGAGCTTTGAGATAGCAACACTACTCACTGTGCCACTGTACCAGTGATGTGTTCTTTTCCCACACATCTTGCCCATACTAGCAAACATAGCCACTTACTGTGTGCAGTGCTGATGCTAGACAGTGATGCAAACAGGAAGAAACCATTATCAACTTGTTACTCTTGTATATATTTATATACACTTCAGTCTATCCTCACCCCAACATACACATACAGAAGCGCAAGCCACTGCAGATTGTTTTTTTTACACTGCATTTGAATACAAATTGGAAATCCAAGTGAAACAGTAAAACACTTTAAGAAATGTACTGTGTTGGCTATCAGAATGATTCAAAATACCGTTTAAGTACTCACGATAACTGGATTTCTTGACAGAGATCCTGATTTCCTGATTGTCTGGAAAATGTCCTGATAGGTGGCAACCCTAGGATAAATACTTCTACATGAAACTTTTAATGCATTTTGCAATCTTAAAACAAGAGCATCTTGCAAACAAGATATTTGCATTTTACAGTGTGTTATGTCCTAAAATAGCTATATAAATAAATAATTATAATATGGTTACAGAAGTGAGGTGCACGAGTTGCAACTTTGGGGCAAGCATTAGCATGGATTAATGTAACCCCTTCAGATGGTAAGTGATGATGGTCAGATGTTCATGGCTGACATTACGCACTGTTATTACAGATG
Source organism: Protopterus annectens (assembly GCF_019279795.1). Classification (NCBI taxonomy): domain Eukaryota; kingdom Metazoa; phylum Chordata; order Ceratodontiformes; family Protopteridae; genus Protopterus; species Protopterus annectens. The sequence continues at coordinate 554,988,638 of NC_056748.1, forward strand.
CCACTTGTTTAGAAGTCCTGGTCTTTAGCTGACTTTTTTTTAAAATGTGTTAACAGGAAAAATCCATTAGGATCAAGTACCAATGTCTCTTTTCAGGTTGACTAAGGAGCACTGTTTGGCTAAATGACTTGCTCAGAATCAATACAGTAGACAAATGGAGACAGACAGAATCAAACTCAAGACTACAGGATGAAGTCTGCTAAGAACTCAGTCTTAGTCCTATCAGATAAACTGCCATTTTGCTTACTAAGTCTCATATTTATCAGACAAGTAAACTATGGTGAAAATGGGCACATCCCTTGGGTAGATTTGGTTAAGTTGCAAGACTGACATTGCTGTTACAGTCCCAGATCCCAAACAAAACTGCCAAGAAAAAGAGAAAACAATGTATTTGCTGGGCTTGATGGCTACAGTGTTGTATAGTAACAGAAGCACAAATGCATCAGAATCAGCTGCAACATTATAAACCTCTTACTCTGCATACTGATAACACACCACTGGAAGCTTATGTGATGTCCCTTGCTGTCTGTTATCACTCTGGTAGCCATCATGCCAACTGCAAAACTAAGACAAGGCACACTGTCCGCTTAATCTGACAATTAGAAAAAACAATCTGGTTGCTAATTATCTGTGTGCCTCATTAGCTACATACCTTTAAGAATTGTTGGGTTTTATTAAAGTAAATCAAACGAGTTCTATTAGTATATAGTGCATATAAAATGTTGGAGCTTAATGGTAAAGAAAATACTAGCAACAAAGGCTTAACTTTCTCTCAGTGAAGCAAGCACATCCATATATACTCAATAAGTGTGTAATTCACTGAATAAATTGCTGAAGTGCATTACTCAGTAACAAAGTAAGACCCATAGTAGGATCTGACATGCTAAGCCTACATTTGTATGTACAGATACAGAGTTCACATGGAAAAAGTAAACAATCCCAGTACTTCAGGCTTTGAAATTTATACATGAATTGTGTAATACTGTCCATGCTCCTTAGCAAAGGGTAAAAGTCACATACTTGGCATAGCAAGGTCTTTTTCCTTTGGTGCCCTGGATACTGAGGGCATTTATAAGTAGTGAGAGGCCAATTTGGCAGGATCGTCTGGCCTTCTGCTTTTATTCTTACAGCTGCTTAACAAATACCAGTGTGTCAAGGGAAGGTACAACAGAGAAGGGATCAGCTCTTTGGATTCCAAACTACATTATAAAGTGTCTGAAATAAACTACCCAAATAGGTTTTACTTTTGAACTGGCCCACAGTCCATTTTAGATGCGACATACTTTGAAGATTAAGGAATAAACTTGATATGCAACTTTAAAAATAGATAGTTTCCTTAATAAGACATAGCCTGGCATTTCTTGTTTGTGCTTTGTAATATCTTATGAGACAGTAAGTCATGGGTGTGAACACAAAACAAATGGCGAGCATTTCTCCGAAGAAATACATCTTCTTGAGGCAAGAGTTTAAAGTTAGACAAGGGAGCTATAAGGACCACACAAGGTGCCCATCCTGTTGTAGATCTTGACATTAATTCACTGAAAGTGGTTTGAATATTTATAATGACAGAAAAACAGAAATGTATATCAGAGCATTTAACATGAGAATTAAGCAAAATACGAAGCAGCATTACCGAGTGGGAAAGGAAATATAATGCTGGGGAGCACATAGGATTTGTTGGGTTCTAGTGAGTAGAAATGGGTGAGAATGAGACAAGTCAGATCTGATATATCAGCCATTAGTTTATATTTCTTTGAGATTCAAAAAAAATGTAAGCAACTCATGGCAGCACTTCTGCCTTTCCAGATACACATTAGAAAATTTATGTAATCAGAGCTGCCAACATTTTCTACAACTATAAAACAATATTTCATCATCTGGGATATTGTGTGTCATATGTCATCAATGAAAGATGACCAGTGACCTGCATGCTCTGTGCTAGACAGCAAATTAACGTTGTGTAATATGTCAGCTTCATAGGTATATACTAGGCTAATGACCACAAGGGTCTTTTTAAGCATAGCTATGCATCCCAAGTGTATCCAATGAGTTTGGTGCCCTGCAGGTAATTTTTAGGGGTATGTGTAAGCTAGGACATGTGTGATCAAACACTTACAAGTTGCCTCTATCCATTAGAGTTATAGGTGAGAGACCGGGGGTGAAGTTTTGATTTCCCACCTGCTGGCCCATGTTATGCATGAATAGGATCAGTGAAGAACTCTGCTTCACATTGATGGGAAGCCTGTTCCAGAGTAGGGGTATTCTCACAGACACACATCTGTCCCTCCAACATGTCCTAGTTATGTTGCAGGCAAGGTATAAGTCTGTGTATAGTGCATTTTCTCCCTATGTAGTATATTCCAATGTGCTAACGCAGACTGAGAGTAAGGTCCTCCCATTTATTATTATTTTTTTAGAAATGGGTGTGCCCCCTACTGATGAAGTCCTCATACCTCTGCAGACAGTGAAGTAGAAGAGCATTTCCTTCTTTACTCACGCTGCTTCTCTGCATCCTGCGGCTTGTCTGAATATGTCAATTTGCTGTACAGCCATTGCTATAAAGTATCAGAACTGGGTGCAGTGTAAAACAAAAGAAACTCCCCAACATGTGAAATCCACTAATACCATATCTTCTCACAGAGCCATAGTCTAAACAAGGTGGCATTGAATATTAAGCATGGAATATGCTAACATGAATTTACCAAACTGCATGGTTGTCAGTGGAGTCTGTGCTCAAAAATATCTACAATGCAGATCAGTATTCCTCAGTGGATACCATACTGAAATTCAGAGAAGAAAGTGTGTGTGTGTGTGTGTGTGTGTGTGTGTGTGTGTGTGTGTGTGTGTGTGTGTGTGTGTGTGTGTGTGTGTGTGTGTGTGTGTGTGTGTGTGTGTGTGTGTATTGTGAGACAGACTAGTGTTTTTGTAGTCAGTGCTAGATTTTGTTCAGGGTAAGCACAGACACTTTATAAGTATTTTTGTTAGCTACTAGTCATAGCCTGTGTTTTATTTATATCCACTCTGCAGATTTATAAGTATTTTTTTTAGCTACTAGTTGTAGCCTGTGTTTTATTTACATCCACTCTGCAGATTTATAAGTATTTTGTGTTAGCTACTAGTTGAAGCCTGTGTTTTATTTATAACCACTCTGCAGATTTATAAGTATTTTTTGTTAGCTACTAGATGTAGCCTATGTTTTATTTATATCCACTCTGCGGATTTATAAGTATTTTTGTTAGCTACTAGTTGTAGCCTGTGTTTTATTTACATTAATTCTGCAGATCTATAAGTATTTTTTGTTAGCTACTAGTTGTAGCCTGTGTTTTATTTATATCCACTCTGCAGATATATAAGTATTTTTGTTAGCTACTAGTTGTAGTGTTTTATTTACATTAACTCTGCAGATCTATAAGTATTTTTTGTTAGCTACTAGATATAGCCTGTGTTTTATTTATATCCACTCTGCAGATTTATAAGTATTTTTTGTTAGCTACTAGTTGTAGCCTGTGTTTTATTTATATCCACTCTGCAGATTTTTGTGTTTCTACTTCACTATAAATGCAGCAACAGCTGAATATTACTGCTACTTCTTTGTATGATTTCATCAGATAGTACTTTATGAACTTGATATTACTTATGACATACTCTGCAGGTTTGTAATGTATGTTGTAACATGTTACTTTTTGCTGTTTTAGTGCACATTGTCGGTAAGTATATAATGATGCATATATGGTCTTTGCATATGGAAGTGTCCAGATAGCAGCAGGGGAATGTGAGCAGCACCATGACAACTTCATCCAGGATAAGAATTCTTACTTTATGGCAATGTGATCTGGCTCTCCTTGGTGGTGAGGGGGAGAGCAGACAGCACTGCATTTATCTCTAGGAGGTGATCACCCACCATGTCAATATTGTAACTGGCCATGGATGGATCATGCAATTCTTTCAGTGATGCATCACAGACATGTATGAGTAGACCAGAAGAAGGCATGAGACATTGCTATTTTTCTCCGTTCAATAAATTGGGTAGGTTTTCCCACCACTTCAAGCTGAGCTATTGTTTGTTTCCCAGAGGGGTGCCGGAATGATAGGCAAACAGTTCCTGGGGTGGAGGTGACACTGGTGTGCCAGCTGGACCTAGTAGTATGCATACCTATGTATCACACATAAACAGCTCTACTAGTTTATCATGGCACACCTGTAACAATATGTTCACTGTATTCTACACTAGTGCCAGAGACTGCACTGCTGATGGTGTAGAACTGACCATCACACAGTTCCAGAAGTCATGGGCCAAGAAGATGTTTAACATATCAGAGGCTGCCATGGTAAGATTAAAAAGCTACATGTCTTATTATTGGGTGTAAGCACTACATGATCAATGCCTTTGAGGAACTTTGGTCTATCTAATGTTAATGCCTCTGATAACAGTAGGTACTGACAATGATTTATTTAGCAAAGTCATGGTAGTGGTGTGCAAAATGATGTAGATTCCATGTGGATGTACATTCTGCATCTCTGTTTAGCTCTATGCCGATTGTGCATTGCAGGTCCTGCACTACCTATATGGTGATGATGTTAAGGTTGTTGGTACACAAGCCACCTGTGGTGATGCTTCCAGTATACCAAGTTGATATGGCAAGATGCTTCCTGCAGCACTTCTGCAGGACAATGATGAGCTGTCTGATGACAAGTCATAAATACCAAACACAACCCACACATTCACAATGCTGTGCCCGTAGTTACAGTGGTACAGGGGGACATTGCATCATCCACCTATGTGAGGGGTAATAGTGCAGTTACTGAGGCTGAGGAAACCCAGCTGCATCCTGTGGCAGGCTCCTCAAATAGAGAGAAGAAAGGTAAGACCATAGATGAAATATGGCTTCTAGCTGCAGAGGTAGGTGCTGTTGCACAGAATTGACCAATATTTCATGATCTGTTTTGCAGAATTCTGAAAATATATGGACTCCAGCAACAAGCTGGTCAGACAAATCATGGAACACCAGGCATTTCCTAAATGGCAATGCAGAACCACATCTGTATGATATGCATATTACAAGATGGTATAGAACCGTATTATTGCAAGATGCAGTAATTAATGATGACACACACACTATTCAGCTAATGACGACAGTATATACCACACTGGTCACTTCCCGCATTATGAAGCAGGGGCATGCAGCAGTCAGTGGATGTTGTGATGACTTTGCAACATCGGTATCTGCCAGCCCTATAACACAATGAAGTGGAAGACACTTTCCTCTACATCATCTTTCCATATGGCCATGCCAGTGTTGTGCAGAGCCAATAAATACTGTGCACTAGGGGCTACCTCTAACAGCATGTCAAATGTATGGATTACAGAAGATTGTAATGCATGTCTCAAGATCATAATGTCTTATAAACCATGCCTTTACTATCCTGCTGATGTACTGCAAGTGTCATGGTCTGCTGCGTTCTCCCCCAACCTATGTATGTAACTGTTGGATGTGTCTTCTGTGTCCAGCATCACAAGATAAACCGGTGATAGTTTTACCACAATATTCATTCTCATTTACACTAGTATGTGATACAGCCAGTTGCCCAGAGTGAAATGGGCATATTCGTGCCAACATAGCCTAAATGGATCACTCCATGGTGTCTTTCTTTATGTGTACATCATCTAGCTCTTTGTGTCTGAAACACATTTGCCATGCCATGTCACATAGTTGTGCAGTAGACAATGGTTTACAACTTGCAATACAGTATGTTAGGCTCTCTATATGTATATCATTTTGTTCTTGGTGCCTGAAGCACATCTGCCATGCTGTGTGGCAGAATCATGTTCTGGACATTGTTGGCTGACTTATGGAATAGTGTGTTGGGCTCTGTATTTAAGCATCATTTTGGTGCTAATATCAGAAGCACCTCTGTGCACCAGACATTGGTGGCCTGTGCTGCTTTATGTTTTGCCCTTTGTGGTGCCATTGGTGCATATGGCTTCTCTCTTATGGCCACTGTCTCTGTTATCACTTCCTTGGAGTGTTGACTGAGTACCTTGATGATACTATGCCTGGCCTGGCTGTTTCTTAAAGATTATGATACAATGCTGTATAAGGCACACCCAACAAAAGTTCCACTTCCCTTTACTACTGCCTACTGTTGTTAGCTACCAAAAATGTCCAAGTACCTGAACCACCTGAAGCATCATGCCAACAGACCCACAACCTGCTCCACTAATGCTTGGCTGTGGGTGTGTGCACTGTAATATAAATCCTCTTTTGCTATATCTGGATGGTAAACAGGCGTTATCAGTCATGGCTTTACTGGGTAGGCTGTGTCACCTACAATAGAAATGTAGTGCCAAATGTATGTCGGCCATATGTGTGTGTGTGTGTGTGTGTGTGTGTGTGTGTGTTTAAAAACATATATGTATATGCACACACGAGTGTCATGTGGTTATCGACCATTGCTTTTGTCGACAGCCAGAAGTGCAGGGCTGTTTGTACAAATGTCCAGTTTATCACACAAACGTTTCATCAGATGTTTGCTTTACTGCAAAAGTTAAGTGGGATGAATACTAGGTGTGTGTTGGTGTTTGTGTGTGTGTGTGTGTGTGTGTGTGTGTGTGTGTGTGTGTGCGTGTGTGTGTGGGTTAGGGTTAGCTTAAGAGTTAGGAAAGGGATAGATTAAATGTCTGTGTGTGACTGTGAGTGTTTAGGGTTAGGGTCAATGTAGTTTAGAGGACAGATTTAGTGTGTGTATGTGTGTGTGTGTGTGTGTGTGTGTGTGTGTGTGTGTGTGTGTGTGTGTGTGTGTGTGTGTGTGTGTGTATGTGTGTGTGTGTGTGTGTTGAGCATATGAGCTGTCTTGTGTAGTCCTAGTATTATGGGAAGGGCGTTTTTAAAGTTAAGATACATGTTATAGTTGGAGGAAGGGCAAGGTTATGTTTAGCATATATTACTAAAATGGAGCAGGGAAGCTACAAACTCTCATGGTGGGCCAGCTTTATCTAATTTTCCACAAGGACAGAGTTGTTCTACACACTAATCCTTCTCTCATGCCAAACGTTTTTGCTGAACTTACCCTGAATCAAGCCACCAATCTCCCAGATTTATTACAGGAAAATAAAAGCAAGAAGAGAAGATTCTGCATACCTTGGATGAGCACAGGCAGATGAGGTACTATCTTGACAGAACTAAGCCCTTCAAGAAAGCTGAACAGCTATTTATTTCCTATTCTGATGCTAAGAAGGGTCAGCCTGTTTCTAAGCAAACAACTGCTCATTAGCTGTCCTCTGCTATTGCTTTTTGTTACTCCCACCATGCTAAATCCATTCCAGGCAAGGTTAAGGCACACTCCACCACAGTCTTCTCCTCTTTGGTGGCAATCTACCTAAGACCAGAAACACTGCATGAGTGGGCCCCCAAAAAATTCTGTGATGCTTACTTTTAAACAGCAAAAACATGACCTCTTTAGACCACTTGAATTACTTTTCAACTGGAGCTTACAGTCAGGTTTCTTCCCAAGGAAAGGAAGATGGCTACAGTCATTCCCCTGCACAAAGGAGGTCCAACCACTGATTTGGGTAAATACAGGCATTGAAGTCTGATGAGCCTCATATGTAAGGTCATTGAAAGAATCATCATGGATATGATAAATGAGGACATCTGTAACCTGCAAATGTATACCCATCACAGTTTGTCTTTGTTAAATACAGTGGACTTCTTTGGGAGGGTCTCCAAAGCAATGGATGAGGGCAAGACTGTGCACACAGCTTACCTTGCCCTCGCCAAGGCTTTTGATACAAAACCCCAGTCAGGTATTATTAACAAGCCTAGTAAAATAGTTATAAACATTTTTATTACTTGCTCACTGATGGGATCCAGGAGGTCAAAACAGGTAAGGTCACCTCCATCAAGAGGCCAATTACTAGTGAAGGCCCCCCCCCCCCCCCCAGGGTTCAGTACTGGGCCCACTCCTTTTTGGCATCTATTTCTCTGAAGTAGAAGCAAACACTGAAGGTTAATGGCTGATTATGTTTGCAAATGATTGCAAGCTGGGGGTTACCACTGACTCCCCTGCAAACACTAGCAGTCTTGAAGAAGGTCTATTTCTGACTAACAAATCATGCCAAAGCCATGGTCTTAAACTCAATACTAAGAAATGTATAATTGTACCCCCTTGGGAAGTCAGTCATCCCTGCTAATTATCATCTTGATAATATGCCCCTAAAGTCAACTCAGTGGTCATGGAACTGGGTATGCACATAAACAGTAGCCTTACCTTAGACCACCATGTGGCCACAGTGGTAAGTAAGGGCATGGCATTTAGGTCCAAAGAGATCATTATCCCACTGTACTCTACCCTTATCAGACCAATCATAGAGTACAATGTTCCCTTTGGTATGTACTTGAACAGGCATATACAGCAACTAGAGCAAACTCAGAGGTTCTTTACAAAAGGAATATAAGGCATACCAAACCTGCCTTATGCAGAGTGCTTTAAAGCCCTCTCCCTCTACTCAGTCTCCTATAGATTGCAAAGGGGTGATCTATGCCTGACTTACAAGGCATCTACAAACCCCAAGCTTATGAATCTTCTGCATAGTCGTACTTCAAATAGTACCAGACATACAAGGTCTAGAGACCTGAATTTTGTATGCGGCTTAAACAGAACATGCTGAAGAAACATATATGTGTCCCAGAGACTGCCCCTCCAATGGAAGAAGCTTCCCATCTATGTGAAGCTGAGTTTGTCTATTACCCAATTTTAATATGACCTAGGCCATAGGATGGGGATAGGAAATTTACAGGGGGCCTAGCACCCATGCCCATTATGGACAGAGAGAGTTTATAAATGCCTGGCCCTCGATGTCCCATCTGGATACAGGACATCATTATTCATTTGGGAAAACTTGGCTAGGCTGAAAATTGCCCCCAGTTCATTAACCTAGTAACAATTTACGAACTGGAAAGTAGTGGACTCTAGAATCATTCTTGAGGCAGCAACTTGGTCCTCTGTTCTTACCTCTGCAATTCATTATAACCTGGATTATTTTTCAAGTTGCAGAGCAGATGTTGCAGGGACCATTCCCCAAGGGTTCCAGGATTCTTATCCTTCTTCCTCCTAGGTAAGGTGATATTTAAGCAGTAACTCATGTCTGGCTGTGGGTAATGCTAGATTTACCCACAGTTGAGGTGGTGTGGTCATGAGGGCGAACCCTGAGTGACCAAACAAAGACAACCGTGGGTAAATCTAGTATTACCCACACTCAGATGTGGGTTATTGCTATTATACAATGACATTTTTTAAGAAAAAAAAACACTTACTTTTTTTAAATAATACCTTTGTATAATACCTGTGTGGTGCCCTTCCAAGATTTTCCACTATCCTGGGGCTTTTTCTGATGTACTGCACATGCGTATGTTTACACAGTACAACCAGTACCTAGATTAAATTTTAAGGATAATGCTGTTTTGTTAACAGTAGATGTCTGTGGTTTACTTTACAGTATCATGCATTCTGTGGAGTTAAAATGGTTTGGTTTAGCATTATCAACAGAAACAGTTCTCGCTATTAAAAAGATAGCACCACTGATGAAGTGTACAGATTCAGTTTTATAAAACAGCTTTATGTTTTTTAAATGTGATTACTTCCAAAAGTGCCAATGTAAACCAAATGAGCCCCAGCATATGCTGACATTATTAAGTGGTGTTGTGAGAAAGAAAGGACTTTTGATAGTCAATATAATACATTTTTGACAATGTATCTTTTCTATCTTGATATTTTCCCTTGTGGGGAGCCAGGATGAAGTAAAAGAATTTATGAATTATCGTAATTATGCAACTGATTTTTTAAGATTAGTATACTATTTTGATAATAAATTAATTTTTTTAGATGTCAAATTTACAGTTTAAAAGGCCATCATTTCTTCAATATATAGGATGCCAACTAACGTGTTTTTTTTTTTTTTTTGCATTTTTGAAGCCAGCATCCTCTAGAGCAGAAAATAACACATCAGTTTGGCTGAGATATCATCCACATGCCGAAAATATTTTTTTTCTAGAAAATATGGATTTTGTGACAAGTGGGATTAACTATGCATTGAAAAATGAGGGTATATAAAAAGAGTAGCTTTCAATAAGAATGTTGCTGGATCTAGTTTGGCAAAAAATTTAAAAACTAAAGGATGACAACTGTCAGGAAAGAAAAATAATCATGTAAGTGAACTTACCATAAAGCCAGATGTTTGAATGATTGTTGCTTCAGTAGCCAAAGCTATACAGGTTACATCCTGTCAAGGATATAATAGCTGGCTGGTTTCCAGAGCTGTCTTAAAAGAGAGGTTTAGATGCCAAGCCCTTCAGAGCTTCCACGCCAATTGACAGAGAAGGCTGAGTCCTGATAGAATATAGCTAGGATTAAAATATATATATATATATATATATATATATATATATATATATATATATATATATATAGAGAGAGAGAGAGAGAGAGAGAGAGATATTTACCTTAGAAGCTCGAAATACTGAAATATCGAAATTCAGAATTTCGAGCCCATAAAGTGGAATCCTGAAAACAGTGAAACCTCAGAAGAGTGAAATTCGAAACCTCACACACCAGAGATTTTGAATTAGCGCTTCCGGTGTTATGCTGTGTTTGTGGATTCAGGTAAGTGTTTATTTGTTAAGGGTTTTGGGTAGGGGTTGTGGTGTGTGTTAGTGTGTTTTGTTGCTGTGATGTGTGTGTGCAAGGAGAATGTAGCTTGTGTGGTGGTGTTTTGTGTGTGTTTGTAGTGTGACCTCGGAGTTAGAATATTTAAGTAGGGGGGGCATGGGGGGGTGCAGGGGTGCTTGTCCCCTGCTTTTATGTAGTAGAGAGCTAGTGTTTGTGTGTGGGGAGGAAGGTGTGTGTATGGAGTAGAAGAGCTAATTCAAAATCTCCAGTGTGTGAGATTTTGAATTTCGCACTTCTGAGTTTTTGTTGTTTTCAGGTTTCGACTTTATAGCCCCGAAATACTGAATTTCAATATTTCAGTATATTGAGGATATAAAGTGAATCCATATATATATATATATATATATATATATATATATATATATATATATCTATGTTATACATATGTGTATATACATATACACACGCATATACCCATACACATTTACAAACACACATATGACCATATGATCAAGTTTTTTTTGAAAACCTGAGGCACTAAATGGACATCGCAGTACAGTGCAGATTAGAAAATTTACCTTTTCATTCATCACTGTAGTGCAATCACAGAGTTGGTATGTATAATTCTCAGGGGGTGTGTGGGATATAGTGGGGCTTGCCCCCTGCAAAACATAAAAAGGTAGTTTTCAGAAACTCTGACATATGGTCTTAATCATATGAATTTTGAGTTTCAGAAAACTCGATCATCTGACACAGACTCATTATACATCTATTTATATAAATACATATATATATATGTGTGTAATACACACACACACACACACACACACACACACACACACACACACACACACACACACACAAACACTGTGAAGCTGCCAGCCCAGCTAGCTAGAATTTTGTAAATAATTCTATGTCATTGTAAATATTAATATGATCCATAGGCTTGTCTTACAAATGTAAATAAATAATATGTTATGTGCTGAGCTTCAAAAATGTAACCACAGTGCACCCTGCTTGAGAAGAGCAGAAATGTATATGGACTATATGCCTATGCAAATGTATGTTTCCATGGTAGAAGTTGGAACATACAGAGTTAATGTGGAAAACTCTAAGAAAATAAGTTAACAAGTAAAGAGTTTTATGATTGTGTCCACAGCTAAGAGACATAATGTCTGCAGCTAGAAATTCTTTCTATCGTCTGGAAACAGAAATAATTACAAGTTTCAAGAGTAAAAGTATTTAACTGGTGTGATGCCATTACCATGGCCCAGCAATCAAGGAGCCTCAATCCTTACCACTAACACCAGTGAGAGGCATCTCATATAGGAGGAAAGGATAACAAATACACAGAGTAAAGTACAATTTCCCTTAAGAGCACACAGAGATCACAGTCAGTCCGGGCTGGTCGCTTATTTGCTCTCAAGTTCTTCAATAAAACTCCCCACTGGCACAGCTATAGGGCCCAGATCTCAGCCAGCTGTGTAAGCTAAAACCTCCAGCACCCTCTCTGTCCAACCAATGCTTCGTGTCCCTGCCCAAGTAGCTGACACGCACACACACACACACACACACACACACACACACACACACACACACACACACACACACACACACACACACACACACACACACACACTTTGAGATAGGAGTTATACAACCACACAGACCCTCCTGGGGAAGGCTGGCACAGGTTCTCCAGCTGTGCCCCTTTTACCCAGACTATACTGTAGAAATCACTGCCACCATCCAGCTAAAATTTATCAGCTGCTCAAAGGCCCTTAAAAGGTTGTCCAATTATTACTGTGCAATATTATTATCCAGTTGGCAGTATAACTAAACAGTCAAGGCTTATTAGAGTGACTTCGTACAGGATCACTATACACATGCAATGTACTCTAGAGCTTAAATTATCTCCATACAAAACAGCCACAGTTGAAAGGCTTTAAAAATAGTTAATAATAAATACTAAAAACACAAGACAAAACTTCTTACTACACAGTGCTAGTCAAGAGTTCAGAGATCACCGAGAAATACTTAAAATAATTCAGTAGTGCAGTTATGACATTACAGAAAAACGCTTAGTCTAATCTTTCTAGTTTCTAGCTATTTCTAAGAGAAAACACAAGTCTAAGATTAACTTACATATAGAGCAAAGGCAGAGTGCTGATGAGTTGGATGGTCAAGACAAAAATGCTTAATGTTCTCTTATTCTCTGTTTTTTAAATCACATTCCTGGTTCCCATTACATCATTTTTCACACTTCCCTGGGTTCCCAGGCTAACAGGCTACATTCTTTAGTAAGCTCACACCAGGTTAGGAAGTGAAGCCATTAAGGACATTTATGCATGCAAATTCTGGCCATTCAATTTGGCCTTAAAACAATAGCAATAATTCCTTCATCTAGATCATCTGGAGCCGTGTTTATATCAAATGGTCACAACATGCTTTACTTGGTCAGTAGAGTGCACTGTTGTTACATTTTTGTAACAGCATTTTTTTTCCATTTAAGACAACAAGCCTGTGGCTTACATTAATATTTACAGAGGACAGAATTATCTCCAAAATTCTATCTGGCTAGGCTGGAAGACTTAATCTATCTTCACCCAATCTTCACATATCCCCCCCAGAGAACTCAAGCTAGTTTTTCAAGTGACCCTTGAGAAACGCTGCTTGAGGGAATTAGATCTATCTGAGTATACCTTGCCCCGTTCCATTCTTGAGAGCCCATCTGCATTGGCATTGCTAATCCTACTGTGGTGCTGTATGGACATATATGCTTGCAACCCAGGCTCCATCTTAGCAACTTGGCATTTTGCTGGCTGGCTCTGTTTATCCATGTTAGGGGGTTATGATCTGTCATAACAGTGAATTTCCTTCCATACAGATAAGGCTGAAGTTTCTGCAGTGCCCACACTATGGCTAGACATTCCTTTAATACAGCTGCATAGCATTCCTCCTTGGGTTGGATCCTATGACTGAGATAAACCACTGGGTACTCTTCCCACTCTGAAGAAATCTGGCAAAGTACAGCCCTTACCCCATGGTTTGAAGCATCCACCTGCACAACAAATTCTTTGCTGTAATCTGAACTGGCTAACACAGGGGGTCCTCCCAAAGCTTCTTTAAGCTTCTGGAATGCCTGCTCATGTGCTGGGGTCCACACTATCTTATCTGGCCTGTTCTTCCTTGTCAGGTCTGTGAGGGGAGCAGCTATGGTACTACAACTGGGGACGAACTTTCTGTAGTACCCTGCTGTCACTAAAAATGCCCTCACCTGCTTTTTAGTGACAGGTGTAGGCCATGGCTGAGTAGCTTCCACTCTGGCAGGTTCTGACCTTATCTTACCACTCGATGTCCTAGGTAAGAGAACTCTGCCATACCCACCTGACATTTACTCAGCTTAATGGTCAACCCTGCCCTCTGTAGTCTGCCCAGCACCTCCCTGACATGCTGAAGGTGCTCTGGCGAGGAATGGCTGTAGATGACAATGTCATCTAGGTAAGCAAGGGCAAACCCTCATGCTCCTGCTAGGATATGATCTACCAGCCTCTGGAAAGTTGCTGGGACATTCTACATCCCAAAGGACATCTTTGTGAACTCATACAAGCCAAAGGGAGTCACAAAGGCTGACTTCTCTCTAGCAATGGGAGTCAAGGGCAACTGCCAGTAACCCTTGGTAAGATCAATGGTTGTAAGATATTTAACTCCACCCAGCTGCTCTAGGGCCTCATATGTCCTAGGCATGGGGTAAGCATCTGACTCTGTGTGACTATTTAATTTTCTGTAGTCCACACAGAACCTGGTGCTGCCATCATTCTTTGACACCAGCACCACTAGGGAGGCCCAGGGATTGTTGGATTCTTGAATCACTCCTAGTTCCAACATCTCCTGTACTTCCTCCCTCAGAGTATGTTTGACTCTCTCAGGCACTCTATAAGGGGCCTGCCTAATAGGCCTTTGGGGTCCTGTATCCACCTGGTACTGCCCCAGGTGGGTGCACCATGGTTTCCCAGTGAACATATCCCCAAATTCCTGCAACACTGCTTGGATTTCTCAAACCTGGGTAGGAGATAGCTGCTGGGATATTGCTACCGCTTCCACTGAGGTGTCAGCCCGAGCCTTACTGAGGAGATCAGTCCCGAGATCTCCCTCAGACTCCTCCTGCAATCCATTGCAAATGCTCAGTACGAGGGCATCCGTATCATGGAACAGTTTCATCATGTTAACATGGTACAATTTGTGCCTCTGACTTCTGCCTAGCAGTTCCACCATGTAGTTAACATCACTTAACTTTCTTACCACCTTGTAGGGTCCTTCCCAAGCTGCTTGCAGCTTGTTGTGTCTGACAGGAATGAGAACCATTACCTGCTGCCCCACAGCATACTCTCTAGTTTGACCATTCCTGTCATACCACACCCTTTTCTGTTGTTGGGCCCATGAGTTCCCTGAGCCTTGTCCTGAGGTTTAGGATGTATGCCACAACAGACTCCTTGTGAGACTCACACTCACCTTCCCACTCATCTCAAATTAAATCTAGAGGTCCCCTCACATTATGCCCATACAGCAACTCAAAGGGTGAAAAACCTGTGGATTCCTGGAGAACCTCTCTGTAAGCAAACAACAGATGGGACAAATATCTGTCCCACTCCCTCTTAAACTGATCTGCAAATGCCCGTAGCATGGACTTGATTGTAGAGTTTAACCTCTCAACAAGACTATTAGTCTGGAGATGGTAGGGGTTGGTCTTAGTGTGCTTTACCCCACAGGACTTCCACAGACAAGCCAGCAGGACTGACATGAAATTGGCACCTCTGTCAGTCAATATTTCATTTGGGAAACCTACCCTGCTGTAAAATCTCTAACAAAGCATTTGCAACCTTCTCTCCTTCTCTGCCTCAATGGAGGACAAAGCCACTGCTTCAGAGTATCGTGTAGTATAATCCACTACCACTAGGATATACTTTTTCCCTGTGGAACTTGGGGTACTCAGAGGACCCACAATATCCATAGCTACCCTCTGAAATAGCTCCTCAATCACAGGCAAAGGCATCAAAGTAGCTCTCACCTTGCCTCCTTCCTTGCCTACCTTTTGGCACTGCTCACAGGTCCTGCAGTACCCTGTTACATCTCTGGAAATTCCAGGCCAATAGAAGCTCTGCATAATACACCTCTTTGTACGTTTTATGCCCATATGACCTGCAAAGGGAATATCGTGGGCTATGGCTAGAAGCACCAGACAGTAGGCTCTAGGCACTATCAACTGCTGTACTCTTTCATCTTCTAGCCCTCCCTCAGGGATCCACTCTCTGTATAGTAATCCTTTGTCCCAGTATACAGATTCTCGCTTTCTTTGAGAATCAAGTGCCTCCCTAGCTACCTGCCTCAGGCCTGGCAATGTAGGGTCTGAGAGCTGAGCCTGTCTCAACTCTCTCCTTGTAACCCTTCACAGCTCCCCTTTCACAGGAAGTCTGGCATTCTCTGATAGTGGTGCCTCACTGTCAGTCTGGGTACTACTACTCACCTCTACCTTTGCAGTCACTCTGTCGAAGGGACCATCAGTATCCCCAAGCAGCTGTGGCTCACCTTCAGTCTCACTGCTACAGGGTAGCTCCCTCCCTGAAGTAACCACCCCACCAGTCCTGGCTGCAAGTATGCAGTCTGTCTGGGTCTCCCCCATACTACCACACTTACCTGCTTATCTCCAAGCCTGACTGTGTGTAACTGCACAGGCACGGGGTACTGCACTATCAAAATCATTCCCTATCAAGACATTTGCAGGTATATCCTCAAACACACCTACTTGCTGGCTTCATTTTCCACCCTCCCAGTCAAGGTGAACCCTAGCCAAAGGTATTTGGAATGGGATCCCTCCTAAAGCCCTGACTGGAGTAGACTGCCCAGACAAGTAGTGCTCCTCTGTAACCATTGCAGGCTTTACAATGGTTATATCAGAGGCTGTGTCTCTCTTGGCAATGGCCTCTTTGCCATTCACTACCATAGAATATAACCTCTGGTGGTAGTTTGGTACCCTTGTTGTCCCAAGACAACCTACTATTGGTATTTTGTCTTTCCCACTTGCTAGCTCCCTCACCTTTTGTTGCCCACCTTGCGTCCGTGGACACCTGTATGCCACATGGCCCCACTGGTTGCATTCAAAACATTTAACCCTAGCTCCTGGACATGTATCAAGACTAGTAGCTTCCCCTGCTACTGGAAGATTCTGTTGGGGCAGTCTGTGTTGCCCAACAGGGGTTCCTTTAGACCCATGAGCCATACTGGGGGTCCCTTTCCTGTGCAGGGCTAGCCTGCTTGCCAGGTATAGGTCTCCCTTCTTCCCCAACTCATCTGAAGTAGCACATTGTCTATCAGCTAACCAGATCTTCATGTCCTCAGGCAAAGTGATTAGGGCTTGTTCCTTCACCAAAAGGGCTACTGTTCTGCCTGTGTAATTGCCTGATTCTGATTGTTTTCACCAGTATTCCCTGGTAGCTTCCTACAATTTGTTGTGCTTCCTTTTTCCTGTCTGTTTGCTCAGGGGGGGGGGGGTGACGCGCATACAAGGGCAAACACCCACACAGCAGCTAACACGCGCGCACACATGCTTAGATGGACTACAAATTTCTTATTCGGGTTAAAACATGTGCACACCAGCGCAAATGCACTTACAAGTCTTTAAACAGGCTTCTACTTGCTTACCCCGGCTTAAACGCACACACTCCATCTTACTCGGGCTTCCCAGCGTGCATGCACGCTCAGCAAGAAACTTTGGTGTTGTCCACAGTGTACACCTTCCATTTCTTGGCTTTCCCTTGTCTACCTGTTGACACACCTCTTTCCATGATGTCTAACTGACAGCTTTCACATGCCACTCTGCTCCAATAAGCTTCACTTCTTTCATACATACCCCTCTGTGATGTCACCTATCTCCTACTCTGTTACTCCCCTTATCCTACTCCTACTCTCCAGGGAATGTGCTCATTTGCTATGTACAAGTGCAATTCAGTATCCTAATACTCATTTACATAGGATTGCCTACTAATGCTTAGTTACATGTCTTACACTGAGCTTCCCCCCTTAGCAACCCCTACTCGGTGGCCATGTTGTTTTCAGCCTGCTATTCCCTTACATTGTAAATTGATGGTTTTCATTAAACCCACATTTGTGAGTTTTAAATTTTTATTTTTCTGTTTTTTTGCAGCGCAGCCCATTTGTGCGGTGCTGCGCTACATTTAAACATCGGCAATCTCCAAAAAAATTAAATTTTTATTTTAATTTTGCATGTGGGTACGTTGCCAGTGGCCACATATTTGGCCACTGGCATGCTTCCTGGAACATATGCAACTTTTATTTGGAGCTGACAAGGCTCCATTGTGCTATTTGCAGAATGGTACTCGGTTGTCAACTGAGTACATTTCTGCAGCTAACACGGCTCCTACACGGACAGGTTTGTGCTTCCTGGATTGCAAATTTACCTCATTTGCATGCCTTTCGGCTGCAAGTGAGGTAATTTGCATATCCAAGCCCTGTCCGTGTAAGAGCCGTTTTAGGAGCTCTCTTACACGCCCCTACAGGCTGTTCGTGGATCGCTCGTCAGACATGATGGCTGCATGGAGTCTTACTCTACTCTTAGACACCATGCAAGCTATTGTGAATCCGGCCCCACGTGTGCCTCACTGGAGAAGACAAAAGTGAGGCTGCAGAATGAAGTAGAAGATCTCATGCTAGATGAAGAAAGATCAAACACAGCAGCAGCAGCTCTTGACAAGAAACAGAGGAACTTTGATAAGGTAACAATGTAGCAATTTTAGTCTTGGTAACACTTTACTTAGACTTTGATTGCAGTTATCTAAAAATGAAAATGCTTCATTTATAGATTATCTCCAAATGGAAACAGAAGTATGAAAAGGGTCAGGCAGAGCTGGATGCAGCCCTGAAGGAGTCACGTTCTCTGGGCACAGAACTCTTTAAAGTGAAGAATGCTTATGAAGTGTCTCTGAACCAACTTGAAACTTTGAAAAGGGAGAATAAAATTTTTCAGTGTAAGTTGCTGTCTGATATATTATATTTTATCATCAAGATGTGGCTAAAGTTGTTTTTCAGTGCTGAATAAATAAATGTGAGTGCTCTATATTTTCTAAACGATCCCACTTTAACTTTTCCCTCATTCATAAATGTGGGAAAAGTTATGTGGACCAAACTTTGGGTAGTACTGATGTAATTTTGCTGGTGTTTACATGAGCATAAAGTTTAAGTTTAATATCTAACCTCTATCTGTTTGGCTTCAATCAGGGTGAGGAAATAAACACATTACATCTCAATCTAGACCAGACCATCACTCTGTGTTTTTGATTATAAGATGTGCTCTGTCAATGCAATGCCTGCACTGACACAGAACCACTAAAGTAATGCTGCATTTTGAACTGCATTTTGAAAATGCTTGCCTTGTGGTACATATTTCTGCAACATTCACATAATGTCACAGCCAGAAATGCAAAGTCTTAGCTCAAATTATCTTGAGCATTGCTATCTTGTGTCATGTTCAAGAACTATGCAGATGTCTCTAATCCATGTCTTCTTAAATCTGAGTTAGGTCTTTTCAATTGACATTCTAAGTAGTCCTAACACAACATGAATACATCCATAATAAATCTGCCATCTGAAATTCCCACACTCTCTTTAAATTAGTCAAGCCTGATGATATGTAGTCTTACATCATTTGTTCCTGTAGTCCTAAAAAAGCACTGACCACTTGCTCTGCATTTCTTAAATAATATATTTAACACTTCTGTTCTTGCCAGTGTAATGTTTAACTTGTCCCAAGATGTGTATCCAGTGTTATGTGTTTAGTTACTTATGTCCCACAGTAGAAACTGGCAATCCTTTCATCTATTTTTATAGCCAGTCACCTATCTACATCCTAGCAACTATCAGATGGGTCTACCTAAAAACATCGAAAACCCACAATATCGAAGACCAAATCATCAAGACGAAAACATTGAAACCTCACTTCAGTGAATGAATGGAGAGGCAAATCCATTCCCACAGTAAGTAACCTATTGGCTAGCAAGGAGGACTTTGCCCTTTTCCCAACTGTAGTGTGATCTTGGAGTTGGTATTTAGTTAGGGGGGGGTGTGGAGGCATAGCCTCCAGTTGGGTGGGTTGGGGATGGTATGGTTCCATCTTCGTTAGTTGTGGTATGACTGATTACTTACCCTGGGAATGGATTCGCTGATCCGGTCATTCACTGAAGTGAGGTTTCAATGATTTTGTCTCGATGATTTGGTCTTCGATATTGTGGGCTTTCAATGCTTTGAAGTAGACCCCTGTCAGACATCATAATTGCCACCACACTCATATAATTGGTGATCAATCAGCTTAATAATGTGCCTCGGATGGTATGACTTTCACATCATTTAAATGGCCAATGATATGTTGATGGCAAAGTAACAGAGGTCATATTCCACATTCCATGTATTCCTTAATTGTGTGTATAATTGTCATTGATCCAATTGCATGGGATTAGTACTCCAATGTAATATGCTGTATTTTCAGCATTGTACATAACTGTCATTAATCTATTTGCATGGGTATAGTTCTCCAGTGTAATATGTTCATAGGTTCATAGATTAGTACTAAGCTAACTGCCCTTGCGAGCCATTTTAAGCCTAGCCAATTATCCCTTGTGAGACTCAAACCCTGCACCTTGTGTTTGTAAAGTAAACACCTTAACCATTAGGCCACCCTCCCACCCTCCCAACATATGCTGTATTGTCTGCACTCTGGGAATGTTTGTATTACTTAATGTTTATATGATTGTTAATGGAGCTTTTCTCCCCAGGCCTCCACTGAAAATGGGGACTTCTTGGCCCAGTGGACTTCCCCAGTTACCAAACTGAAATAAATAAATAAATAAATCTTAGTCTTCCTTGATGTCTTGGTCACTTTTGACGCCAAGGACCACAGGATTCTCTTCGAGTACCTGAAATCTTGGTATAAAAAAGAAATACGGGCATGGGAAAGAAAGAGAGATCTGATATGGTGCAAAAGTTACGCAAAGGAGAAAGCCAAATTAATCAATACAAAGAAAGCAACCCCAAACATATTTGAAAAGAAATACAGGCAAGGCACACAGATATGGAAAATTTCACAATACAAAAAATAAGATCACAAAGAGGGAACATAGAACAGAAGATTAGTAAAGTAGAAGTTAAAATAAAACAGAAGCTGAAGTTATGGAATACCTGCAAAGTGAAAGATTTACTGTAGAAAATCTAACACAGGTTATATCACAGCATGATGGAATGAGTCCCCCAAGAAAGGAGAAACAGGAGGAGCAGGAGACATCTGAAGAAGAAATATGGACATGGGGAAGAAAAAAATATTTAATATGGAGGAAAACTAATCAATGCAAAAAGAGCAGCACCAAAGATATTTGAAGATAAATACAGTAAAAGCATCCAGATATGAAACATTTTACAATACAAAAATAAAAAAAACAAAGAGGAAGAGCAGAAAAGAGTATTAATAATGGAGACGTTAAAGAAACAGAAACAGAGGTTATGGATTACCTGCGAAGTGAAGGATTTAGTGTAGAAAATCTAACTCTGATACCAAAGCAAGATAGAACAATGGATCCCTAAATTAAGAAGAAAGCAGTGGAGCGGGAAACATATGATCAGTTGCCATATGAAGATACTTTGAAGCCTTTCATAGGAAACCAGTACAGGTGTTCATTTGGAGTTGCAAGAGAAGGAACAGGAAACTGTGGCCACTCTGATACAGTCAATATTGTGGAGTGATATGTCAGTTAGTTCCCATATGAAAGAGCAACGGATGACACAGGATGAAACTGAAGAGAATGTGACACAGGAAGATGCTGTGGAACTTTCTTTAGAATGCCCACAGGAAATGGAGAACAAAGAATCTGCCCTCAGTTTAGAAGAAAATGATTTAAGAGATAAGGTTGCCACCTTACGTTGTAGCTAAAACCAGACTAAGGCCACACCCCTGGCATCACCCATAACCCCCACCCATTTCCACCCACATTCCACCCATTTTGTGATGTCAATATGACATCAGCTGACAGAGAACACCCTCTTTTTCTGTACCTGATGCCTGCTTTCAGCCAGTTTACTATGCTTTTTTGTAAAAAAGCACAGTAAATCAGCCAATTTAACAAACTCTGATAGTCTGTTTCCTTTTTTGAAACAGAATACTGGAGTTTGTACAGTGCCTTCTGAACTACTGGAGAATTGATTTGATTTCTGGATAGACCAGAAAAAAAAACTGATAGGTGGCAATCCTACTAAGAGAAGAGTTGCTTGATTTAAAAGAGATGGACAGACATATTAAGATCAATGAAAAGCAGATTATAGAAAGTCAATAAAACCCAAAAAGTTAGAAGTTTAGATGAACACAGTAATTAGAACTGTTCACAGAAATTCATGTGATATATAACAGATGTAAATAGGATGTATTACTGTGCAGCTACGTTAACAACATATAAAGTATTACTACAAAAGCACAGAGCACTAAGGTAAAGGAAGGGGAGAAATCAAATGCCATCATGGAAGTATCGAATAAAGAAACTATAAAGCAATGAAGACAAGGAGTGTCGCTGTTAGAGTACAGAAGAGTGTCGCTGTTAGAGTACAGAAGAGGGAGCAGATCAACAAAAATACTCAGAAAGATAGACTTGATAAAAGCAGGCAAATAAACTTAGAAGATATGCAGATAAATATAAAGGAAAGGTACAAATAAGCAATTTATTGATGATGCAAAAAAAAGTTTTTTTTTTAGAAAATTGGGAAACAAGTCAAAAGGAATTGAAACACCACAAAAAAAAGAAGAAATAGATTCATTTTGGATAAATATCGATGAAGATCCTGTGGAAAATAACAAAGATGCTGAATGGATAGAAGTAAAAGAAAGACTAATAGGTTCAAATGTACAGGATATGAAATGGGATGAAGTAACAGTCAAGATTGAAACAAAGTTAAGAAAAGCCTCTAATTGGAAAACCCCAGGTCCAGATGCAGTACCTAACTTCTGGTTAAAAGTATTAACATCTTTGCATGAAGATTTAGCCATGAGTAAGAACAGTTTATATGCACACCCCGAACAGATGCCAACCTGGTTAACAACAGGATAAACAATGCTCCTATTTAAGAGCGAACCTGCAAGCTATCCTAAAAACTATAGACCAGTAACTTGCTTTCTGACAACATATGAACTACATACTGAAATTGATGCTGACAGCGTTTATAGTCATTTAGAATAAAACTCAATCATGGCAATAGAACAAAAGGGTAACAAAAGAAAGTCACAAAGAGCAAAATATCATTTGTTGTTAAATAAAGCCATAATGGAGAACTGTAAAAAGGGGAAGAATCTAAGTATGGCATGGATAGACTGCAAAAAAGCATTTGATAGTATCCCACATTCATGAATAAAAGAGTGGTTAAAAATTTATAAGATACATCCTACACCGTTCAATTACATTACAGCCACCATGAAACAGTGGTAAACTAGTTTGCAGTTAAGCCATGATAAAGGACACATTATTATTCCAGGGATAAAAATTTAAAGGAGAATATTCAAGGATGACTCTGTCACCACTGCTGTTTTGTCTTACCTTTAACCCATTAAGCTGTCTACTTAACAAATTAAGTCATGGCTACAATTTGGTCCCAGAAAACAAGAAAGTGTAAAGACTTCTCAACTTCTTTTTATGGATGATTTAAAAATGTGTATAGTTCATTAGATGAGGATTTGAAAGCACAACTGCAAGTGGTCAAAATGTTTTTAGATAATATAAGAATATCATTTGGTCCTTATAAATGTGCAAAAGCAACCTTTAAAGCAAGAAACCTGCAGCACCAAAAAAATCAGCCTGGGACAGGAATGTGATATAAAAAATTTTGAGCAAGAGGGAGTGTTTAAATATTTCAGAATTGACAAAGGATAAAAAATATAACATGAACAAATGTGAATAAAACTTAGTAAGGAATATTCTAGAAGATTAAAATTAATACTGAAAACAGTGCTGACATCTAGGAACAAAGTCAAATTTGCAAGCCTAGTTGCTCTTCCGGTCCTAACTTACAGTTTTGGAGTGATTGACTGGTCTCAAAAGGTGTTGGATCAGTTGCACAGGAAAATAAGAAGGATGGTTCATTTTTATCAGATGCTTTATAAAAATGAGTGTATACCAAGATTGTATATTCCCCATTCTGAAGGAGGTATGATACTCCTCAAAACTGATTACTTGTATAGATCTGCAATTGTAGGACAAAATACATATCTGTTGACCTCACAAGACCCAAACATAATGAAAGTTTTAAAACATGAGGAGAATAAGTCTAAGATGACTTCCTTGCTTAGTTTAGCAGAAGCATATTGGTGTCAAGAGGGAATGGAAATCAAACCAGAAGTAGATAAAAATCAGGCAGCAACTGAATGTGTCAAAAAAAAACAAAAGAAAGAATGTGATGTAATTGATCAGTGTAGGGTGTATCTTAAGGTGAAGGATCAGATGAGAAGGCAAGATATGTGAAAAATGTATAAATATAGTTGCAAGTACAGAAAACTCTTGTACCAACCTCATGTTGATCAGGATCAAATCCAGGAATGGTTAATGAGAGGTGAATTTAAACCAGGAGATGAAAGGTTAATATTGGTGGCCCAAGATAGTGGACTATGTACATGCTGGTTTGCAAAGTCCATTGAATGAGTGGGAGAAACAGACAAATGCAGGTTTTATAAAACAGAATTAGAAACAGTTGCACATCTTGTTGCTGGGTGTGATGCACTAATGTCAGAAGGCCTGTATTCTGAAAGGCATAATAATGTGGCAAGACTGTTGCACTGGGGATTATGCAAACATTATAATATTGAAATAGTTGAAAAATATTGGAAACATGAGCCTCAACACATTAGAAAATGATGAAATTTATACCACATGGTATCACTCATTACCAACAATTTAAAAGACAGATGTGAGAAAAACAGATATTGTAGTCCATGAAAAGAAGACAAAAGTAACATTGATCATTGAAATTGCTATACATAATGACTACAGTGTCTTACATACAGAAAGATACAAAGTCATAAAATACCAGTATTAAAGGGCAGTCTGGAAGAAGGATACCCACACGGTTCCAATAGTAGTAGGAGCAACGGGTCTTATAAAAAGAATTTACAATTGTATTTAGATATGCTACCGATACATATGAATCCATATGAATTGCAGAAGGAATCATTACTGGGTGCATTGTGGGTGCTACAAAGAGCACTTCTAACATCAAAGATTGAAACAATACTAATTTCAGGAAGTTTAGTCATACTGTGACATAGGAACAGGGCCCGTTTCTGTCAAGTTATTAGAAGCCCAAAAAACTTGGAGAAATTAAAGTCAGAAACCATATAATTGGTGATCAGTCAGCTTAATACATGCCTCAGATGGTATGACTTTCACATCATTTAAATGGTCAATGATACATTGATGACAAAGGAACAGTGGCCATATTCCATCTTAGTCTTTCTTGTTATCTTGATGCCTTTTAACCCCAAGGACCACAGGATTCTCTTTGAGTACCTGAAATTTTATTGTGGTTTACTGTCACTGTACCTGAATGGTTTGCCTTTTACTTCTAGAGTCTCTTCCAGCAGATGCTTTCAGGAGTTTATGCTTCTGGATACTTCTCTTGGGAATGCAAAGAGCCTCATAGCTCCAGTTGGGATATATTTTGTCGGATATATTATTGTTCACAATGTAAATGCTTCCTCTGAAGGTCATTATGGGAATAATTTATTATCAGTAATATTTTGATTATATCTAGCTCTGATTTCTTTCTGTTAGTAGCCTGTGCTGGATTTTTTTTCTACCTTAGTGGATTGTGTGGGTGATATTCTGTGTTGACTGATGTAGAATTAATTCAGTCTCCGTCTGGAGACTGTTGATGTAGATCATAACCTAGCCTTCATTTTCTTCATCATCTGTCTGTCTGTCTCTCTCTCTCTCTCTCTCTCTCTCTATCTATATCTCTCTGGATCACCCATGGGGAAGTCATCTACCTCATCTGGATATATGTATAAACGAGTGCTTACTACTCAAGGAGCAAGTTACATATCTTGATAAAACATCCTGTTTCCATCTCAATAATATATTCCAGATCAAGCACTTAATGCTATTTGTGGACCTAGTGATAGGAGTTCATGCTCTGGTGATGCCCTGAGTGGACTATTGCAATATCCTTTACCTTTACTAACAGATAGAGACCTGGCTCATCTTCAGAAGGTACAGAACTGTGTTGCAAGATCTCCAGAGCTAGATATATCTTTCTGGTTATATAGGATCTGCACTGCCTGAATTTTATCCTCACCTACCTTGCCCTTTCCAATCTTGGTCCTGTGTGTCTAAAGTAGTGGCTGAATCCTGTGCAGTATTGATGCACCTCAGATTATCAGTTGATAGGCTGCTGACATTTCCACAGATACAATAACAGACTTTGAGCAGGTTGTTTTTGAACTACATTGCCACAATATGTGGAACCAACTGCCTTTCCTGATTCAGTTGAGCAATTCCTTATACTTCTACAAGAGATCTGTGAAGTACCATCTTTTTAAGAGGGTCTGTCTGGACTTGAAGGGGTTCACGTCATCTGTTTTTTTAATTGTCCTTGTATAGTTTAGGTGTAGCCACCTGGAGGTGTGAAAATTGGCTGTAAATGATTGTCACTGTTAAAGTGTAACCCTGACCCCATGTGCAGAAGTGAGTTGTGGATGGATTGAAGGACTGATTAAAAGATTTATAACTGGCATCATCTGATGTTGTCTTTTTCATCCATTTTTCAGTTGATGGGCTTCGGATTCAACATTGTATCCATCCTCGGCCACTCTGACAGACTTTAGGGTCTGCAGCTTGAGCTCCCCCATACTTATAATCCCTCTCTTCTCCTTAGTTACCTCAGATCTCATTTGCTTCTTTAGTGATAAAGACATGGTTGCCGCTAGCTCAAGTATGGAGATGGTGAAATAAGTGAAATTTCTCAATATTTCTTATCCGGTTGATTATCCTTTCTTTTCCCTTCTGTCATTCTTCTCTACAAAAAAAAAAAAAAAACATTCATAAATGTAGTTA
Source organism: Protopterus annectens (assembly GCF_019279795.1). NCBI lineage: Eukaryota > Metazoa > Chordata > Ceratodontiformes > Protopteridae > Protopterus > Protopterus annectens. The sequence goes on from NC_056748.1 coordinate 555,015,448, forward strand.
GAAAACTTCTTTAGGTTTAAATTAGATAGCCTTTCCATTGGGCCTTCAGCTGTTACAGGCTGCCTTGTTACCTCATTGGTATTGCATTTTACCATTGCTGGTATTACCTTTCTTTCTTTCCTTGTGTATTGTTGATTACCATTGCTGGTATTTTGTCTGTTCTATCTCCTTTTACAGGTACCTTTTTTTCTGAGGATGTCTGAGAAATCTACAGATTTGAAAAGTGCGGCACTTGTGGGCACAAAATTCCCATTTTCTACAGTCATTCAGAATGTGTTTACTGGTCTGGTCCATCTCACCTTAATAAAGATTATGAATTTTGTGCCAATTTTAACAACTGGGCCCTGATCAAGAGAAAGATCAAACTGATATTAAAAAGACTTTTTCCTACTTCAGCTTAATCTATTTCTAGAGCCCCTTCTTCCTCCCAGAAATCTTTAGGAGAAGCTTAAGACAAGAATAAGGATTTGAGGAAGCATTCCTCTGACCACTCTCCTCTTGCAACTTATTTGGGCTTGGCTCTGCCTGAGAAGATTTCTAAAATGTTGGACCTGTCAACCTCCATGGCTCTGACCCCAACAAAATCTAAAACTTTGGATCCATCCTCCCATTTGAATTTGACCTGATCTAAGTCTAAGTCACCTCAGGTCCTTGCTAGATTTTTTCCAGAATCAGAAACTTCAAGGCTATACTCTTCCTTTCTACAGGACATGCCTCAAAGAGTTTCCCATCCACCTTCCACATCATTCTCCCTCAGGTCATCTAGGAGCTTATCAGAAGTGGATAAGGATAGGATGATGAGACATTTCTCAGAACCCAGATTCATTTGGGTGTTATTACTGCTCCATCTCCCATTGGAAATGTGAGCCTTTCTAATACACAATCCCTAACCCTTTGACTCCTACTCTGATCAGTCCAGTTGTTTCAGAGATATTGGACCTAAAACATTTGAGCATGTCTGCATCAGATCAGAAGACTTGGCCTTCTTTGACTGCAACACCTTCTGTGATCCAGGTGGGCCTGACTTTGTCAGATCTGAACAGATCTTTGAACTGTAGCATCTGTGCTGAATCTGGAAAGCCAGGATTTAATCTCATGTTCTTGGAGCCATCCATCCCTTTGGAGCCTTGATGTTAGACTACTCAGTCCCAACCTCTGCTTTGAGGCTGGAACCCAGTGGGATTGGGTTTAATTTAATCCTTCACAGACTTCTTCTGATCCAGTGAGGGATGGGCTCAGCTCCCAGCAGCTTCGACTTTCAAAGTAGTGGAGAGAGATTTTTCTGTTTCTAGGGAAAATATATCCTTATCTCCCTTGGGTCCAATCCATGCTTAATGGTCTTCTGTGGAAGCTGGGTCTTTTCAGCCTGTCTCATTGAGACAGCTGGTCCAGTCAAGTCTTGACTGTCCTCATTCAAGACTTTGCTGGTGCTTTCAAATCCTCTCTGGAGCCTCCCACTGAAGAGCCTCCTTGGAAGCAGATGTGTAAGAGGAGACACTTAGAGTCTCCAAAAGAGTCCTTAACTGAAGATACTGACTTCAATGAAGTGGGAGGGTCCCCCATATCACCCCTTGAGGAAGTCTCATTTGGTGAAATACTCAAACGCTTCAGCCAGAAAGGTAATTGGTCTTACAACCCTCCCTTCCCAAGAGGAATCAGTGTTCCTTGAGGCTTTTGGAACTGGCTCAGCTATGACTTGGATACCTCCCCCCCAGAGGATGAGATAGCAGACATTATCTCCTGCCAAGTTTGAAAAAATCCATACATCTCAGAGCCCATTCCCCAAACATCCTGACAAGTATATTGTGGCACCTAAGGATAGGACTCACTGAAGCAAGGGTCTTTCTGTGGATGTTATGGCAGTTGCAGCAGCTGCTAAGAAAGAACTTGCAGAACAGACTTCTTCTGTCCATCCATCTAATAGGTAATCAAGGGCATTGGACAGATATGGGAAGCATATCTACACATCAGCAACCTTCGCCCTCAGGTTTCTGAATTATCTGGCACATGTGACAAGATTTCAAAGGGAATTGGTCAAACAATTTTCCAATACTCTCTCAGGATCCATGTCTGCAGAGGACAAAAAGGCAGTTTCTTCACAAATAGCCACCCTTCCATCTCTATTCAGTGCTTCCATAAGATCAGTTTCTCATGCCTTAGAGGGAGCAGCTAGATTGGCAGCTTCAGGAATAACTGACAAAATGCTTGCCCAGATGAGCCTTTGTGAATTTGCAGAACCCTTCAAGTCTTCATTAATCAATGCCCCCGTTGATGGATCCGCCTTGTTCAGTGCCAGTGTAAAGGAGACTCTCTGTCTAGGAGTGAAAGTTGGGAAAACTTTGCCATTGGAATCCAATTTTCTATCCTTCAAAGGGCCTTCTCCCAAAATCAGAGAGGTGGCAGAAAAATGTGGTTCAGACAAACACAAAGTTCTTTCCAAGACTCCTATGGAGCTGGATTCCCTCGAGGCAGAGGGGGCCTCTAGTGGAAGACACCACCCACATGGCAGAGGTGGCCTGCAACAGCAGTGCTTTAGAGGACCCTTCTCTGAAAAGCTCTTTCTGCTTCCTTGAAAGGTTACCCAACTGCTGCACTCTGGGGGCAGTGGGGGGGTGCTTATCTCTCCACTCAGAAGTCTGGATAGCCATTATAAAAGATACTTGGATGCAGAGTATAATATCCAGAGGTTATTACATACCATTTTCCCTTCTACCCCAAAAATACAACAAAAGAATTCTCAATATTCCACCCAGTCAGAGGAAAGCAACAGCCATAGAAATAGAAAAGCTGCTGAGGAAATGAGTCATCCAACCGGTCCCCCCAGACCAACAAGTATCTGGAACTTACTCAAGATTCTGTTTAGTGCCAAAGAAGACAGGGGACCTCAGACCAATTTTGCATCTTAGCAATTTGAATCACTTCAAAAAACATTTGAAGATCCAGATGGTCACGGTTCTGTCCATCCTATCTCTGTTGTGGAAGGCATTTGGATGTGCTTCATAGACTTCCTGGATGCGTACTACCATATTAAAATACACAAGTGCTCCAGGAAGTGTCTACTCTTTTGGCCAGGAGATAGGCACTACCACTTAAGAGCACTGCCCCTTGGTTTCACCACAGCCCCAAGGGTGTTCACCAAGTACATGACAGCGGTTGTGTCTCACCTGAGACTGCACAGATTCTGAGTGCTTTCTTATCTAGGCAGCTGTCTCCTGTTTGCTTCCACCAAGCCTCTACTCATTCAAGCCAGGGACTTCTTGCTCCAACTCTGTCTCCAACTAGGCATTACTATAAACTGCAGAAAATCATAGGTCTGCCCCATTCAATCTCTCCAGTTCATTGATGCCCATCAAGATATCCAAACATGGGGGGGGGGCAAGATGGCCATCTGAATGCAGCACAATTTTAGAGCTCTGTAAAACTATTTACACAGGAATTTAGCTAAAGATTACCAATATTTTTTTATAAAAACTTATTGATAGATTAAACTTCAAGAATACAAATATTTGTGGACTTACTAAAGAAATTCCTGTTAAATTACTGAAGACTTTATCTGTACAAACATGAACACCTCCAAGCATTCCCAAACGGACACAACACTGAAGAAAGAAATGCAGATGATGACCTCAGCTCTTCAGACACTAAAAAAATAGATGACTTTCAAGAAAACCTTGAAAACCTCAGAGAAAACAGCCTAAAGCAAAGTGAAGTATTTAAAGAACTACTTCAACAACATCAAAACAAAATAATAGATATAGAAACTACTTTAACTGACATTGATGAGAGACCTATTACCAGAAGAACAAGAAGCTGAATCTCCTTCTGTTTCACAGCTTGCTTTTTGTTGGACAAACTTTTGTATTTCCTCCTTAGCATGCACTTCATCAAAAAATGATTTTGTCCCTTCAAGGAAGAATACCCTGAAGAAAGCTGGGTACGGCAATTTGGATCTTACACCCACATCTTAGCATTCCCTGAATAGTGGAATAAATTTGCTCCTCTTCCGTCTGGTGTACAATGAGTAATCACTCTCCACAAATACTCTGCTGTCTCCCACTTTTAGTACTTTGTCCTTCAGCCACAGTTTTGTCAGAATCAAGCCCTTCTGCTGGAAGGATTACATCTTTACTATTAATGGTCGTGGTTGCTTTCTTGTAGCCAGGTTTGGAGCATACACCTGATGTACCCTTTCAACTAACAACTCCTGCTGTGGAATACCAGTCCAGTTACTTATTTGTGCTTTCATAAAATTAATGCAGTCTGTTCCTTCCAGCTTCACTGGTATAGCTGAAATTTTCAGGTTTTCTCTGTACGTTCTGCCCTCTAATTCTATTATTTTTTTAAACATCTCTTCCTGAGCAGTCTCATATTCAGTTAGCCTTTTCTTCATTTCAAACTCTGATTCTGCAGCTTTATCATCCCATCTGAATATCTGTTTAAGGCTTCTTCCATTTTTTCCAGCCTTCTATTGTTTGTGTTGATATACTCCATCACTGTTTAGTTTATTTTAACCAGGTCTGTATGCAATTGTCTTATATCTTCTTGTAGGTTATTGGAAGTCATGTCTGAAGATTGCACTGCATTTTTCCTAAACAGCTGCAGAACTTTCCCCACTAAGTAATTCTTCCTCACTTTTTGTAGCTGATTTCTTTCCAGGTCTTTTGTATTTCTTTATTCCTGGCATCCAGGCAGTCCACTTACTAGCCAGTTACAGAAATTTACCCATAAACACAAGTCTACTGTCCTTCTCTGTTAAGTTTCTGTTTTCACACTGGGAGAGCTAGAAATAAGCTATTTCTCAATGTGCAGCTATCTCGGAAGTCCACATTGATGAGAGACTTAAAGAAAAGGAACTACAAACTGAATTTCTCCTCAAACAAAACACCTTGCTCCAGAATAAGCTTGATGACCCAGAAAACAGGGAAAGAAGGTGCAATATAAGACTTTTCGGTCTTGCTAAAAAAAAAAAAAAACAGAAGAAGAGGGCATCATTTCTTTCCTAAACCAATGGATCCCTGAAATTTTAGATCTCCAAAAAAGTTTTTCCTATGGACTAGAGAGAGCCAATATAGCAATAGGAAAGACAGCACCAACGTCTTCCTCATCAGTCAAAGGACTTACTGCCTTTACCATACATCTATAATTTCCTGGTGTTATCACAACAACAAGCAACCTTCTTCTTCTTCTTTTGGCTTTTTCCCGGTTAGGGGTCGTCACAGTGGATCATCTGTCCGCTCATGATTGGCAGTGGATTTTACAGTGTCGAGTTGCCAGCTTGGCGCCCTACCTTCCATAGAAGGCACACACACACACACGCACACACTCACACCTAGGGCCAATTTAGAGTGTCCAATCCACCTACTGCAACAAGCAATACCAAATGAAAATGGAAAACTAATCTCTCTGCTGACCACAGGTAACTTTGATTTAATTTATACATAAGCATATGGAAACTGAGTGTTTGACATTACTGTAACTTGGAGGGATTTCCTTTTGTTAAACTGCTTTCCCTTTGTTTGCTTTAAAATGTTTTATATAAAATTACTTCATTAGTTAACATAATCCAACTGTAGCTTAGTAAAACATGATTAATTAATAGTTTCATTATGTTTTTAAGTAAAAATGGCTTAAGAACTGTTAGTTTATTTAACTATGTTTCATTGATGTAAATACAAGGAAAATGGCTGCAGCCTGTTTATTTTTATTTATTTATTTTTTTATATTTCCCACTTTCAAATCACAGTTTTACATTAAAATCACCTCATTAACATGAGGTGAAGCTTTTCTTACCTTGAGGAGCCTCATGAGGTGTTCTAAACTGCACCATTTCATTCAGGTTCTTTGATAAACTCTCGGGGGTTCCTTTTTGATGTAACACACAGGAAGAGAGGGGAATTATTTCAGTGATGCATCTTTTGATTCAAATATACTGTTTACTAGCCGTGATTTCCTGGAATTATAAAACTATTAAGGTCAGCTTTTATTTATTTAAAAACATTGTTAAAAGTGATCCTGTGTTAAATACAGGCAATTTTTCCTTTGTTAGAATTAAGCTGCTTAATTATTCTTTGTTTCTAAGTATTATAGTTAACATAAGTAGACCTTGGTACCTCTTTTATTCTTACTAAATAACACAGTTACAGCAAGCCAACATGTGCTGTATAACACCTGAAGTATGAGTGTGGGCTTGAGATAAGGTAAAATATACATTTTTAGGTAGTGCAAAGGCATATATTACTGTCCTTAGGCATGCATTTAGGTGCTTTAGAAGTAAATATCCATGTTACATAAGAATCTTAAGCTGAATGTTTTGCTGTGCTTACCAGTCTGAAGTAGTAACCCCCCCCCCCACATTGTGATATCATAGTAGTCTGCCGGAGATATAATTACTGATGTTATGTGAGGTGGAATCAGCTTTTGGGTGAGAGTAAGCAGCAGGGTCCCTGGACTTTCTTATATAAGATAGCAATGCTGCAAAGATTTGAACATTATGTTTTTTTTAGTCTCTGTGAATTGTACATACTCAGTTGTTGAATAAATTTGCAGTTGTGGAAACTTCACAAGGGGAATATATTTGCATATAATTCTAGATACTATAGAAACTATGAATGATTCAAAGAACTTTAGAAGAAGTGACAGTCAAACTTTAGTGAAAGCAAGTGAGATCATGACTGGATTTGAAAAATACTTCACTTAGATAATAATAATAATTACATTATGATTAGTTCAGAGTTAGCCTCATAAAGGCAACTGTTACCTTAAGCAGCATATTTATTCTAACTATGATAATGCGAGCATGGTAAATACAGCTTCATAGCAGTGAATTTCTTTACTTTAATCTATATATAATAGCTTAGATGCCTTTTATAACTTATGATCTGATGTTGTCAATCTTCATTCATTCTGGACGAATAGGACTTGGTTCCAATCCTCAGAACTGTCTCAGTCATTATACAGCTTGCGTCAGCCAAAAAACTCTCGAGCTAAGACTTTACCCATAATGCCCCTCTCTACATTACCCCATGATCTTGTCAGCTTGACACATCAGCCATTGCTCTCAGCTAACTCCTTAAAAATTTATATATTTTTAAGCTATATCCTATATCTATATGTGCTTGAATACTCTACCCTTTAACTTTGATTACCCTTGTTGTTAACTCCCTCTCCTGCCTTTCTTACCTCTTGTGGCATTTCTTAGTACCATCATTGGTACCTCTTTTCTTTCTCCCTTATACCTTTATGGTATTCTCCTCTACCATCGTTGGTAGACCTTCCATCTATCCTTAGTGTATGTGTGTGTGTGTGTGTGTGTGTGTGTGTGTGTGTGTGTGTGTGTGTGTGTGCGTGTGTGTGTGTGTGTGTGTATGTGTATGTGTGTTGTTAGCACTTGTTTCCTTTCAACGCAAACATTAAAATGGCAGACAGACAAAAAGGCACTTCTGGCTTCAAACAGTGCCAAGACTGTGGGAAAAAAATGCCCAGTTCAGATGTGCATCTTTCCTGTGTTTATTTAGGAGCTCCACATCTAGACTTAAATTGCAACATTTGCCAGGCTTTTAGTCACCGGGCCTTGGTTGAGCATCAAAATAAACTCATTTTAAAGGGCTTATTGAAAACTTCTTTCAGTGAAACTTTGTCCAAGGTTGACTCTCCTCCAAAATCATACCTGTGTCTCCCACAGCACGGGTGGCCCAAAGACATAAGACATTTGGTTCTGACTACCTCATCAGAGCTGAAAGCAAAGGTACCAAAGCTATAAGGTTAAGAATCCTCGGCACCGACTGCTGCTACTATGGTCCCTTCAGCACCAGCACTGGCACCGGTATCTTTGGTTTCTGGCTCAGTGCCGACTTCTCCTACAGCACCTCCGGAAGCTTTACCCAGCCCCTCGGTGCTAAAACCAGAACCAGTTTTTCCCAGGTGAGGTATTCACCTTCCATAGACCCCTTTGTAGACCAGCTGCCCAGCCCCTTTCTGGACCAACCAGAGTTTCCTTCAGGATTATCCATTCAGTCTTCCAGAAGTCTCTCTGAGGTGGATATCATCAGATTGGTGGATCAACTGTTGGTGGCCAGAGGTATTCCTGCCCCACCTCAGGCCCCTCATCTCCAGCAAGATCCATAGTTATAAAATTTCTGTCAATCATAAAAAAGAGCTTGTTCTAAAGACTGCCTGGAGGAAAGACCCTTTAAAATATAATCAAACTCACATCATATTTGACAATGACTATTCCACTAGGGTTCTTGATATGAGGAAACAATGCTGACCCCTTGTTAAAATTTTAAAACAAAATAACATTAAAGGTCAAATTATATACCCTGCAATAATTAAAATACATCTTTCCAATGGAGCAAGAACTTTTAACAATCAAGATGAAACATCTGCCTTTATAAAAAACAGCAACTTAATTTCCATTCCTGAAGATATTGACTGTTCTTCCACTACATTAAAGAGATCCCCCCCCAAAAAAGCAGTTGGACAGATGCAAATAAAGAACAAAAGACTGATGTTATATCTATGAATTACAACAAATCTCTCAAAGCATCTCCTGGTAAATGACTCTTATTTCCTTCTTGCTAACAGTCTTTTAATTAGATGTGGCATAGTTTATTTTACTCAAGATCTTTCAGTCAAAGGACTTACTGCCTTTACCATACATCTATAATTTCCTGGTGTTATCACAACAACAAGCAACCTTCTTCTTCTTCTTTTGGCTTTTTCCCGGTTAGGGGTCATCACAGTGGATCATCTGTCCGCTCATGATTGGCAGTGGATTTTACAGTGTCGAGTTGCCAGCTCGGCGCCCAACCTTCCATAGAAGGCACACACACACACACACACGCACACACTCACACCTAGGGCCAATTTAGAGTGTCCAATCCACCTACTGCAACAAGCAATACCAAATGAAAATGGAAAACTAATCTCTCTGCTGACCACAGGTAACTTTGATTTAATTTATACATAAGCATATGGAAACTGAGTGTTTGACATTACTGTAACTTAGAGGGATTTCCTTTTGTTAAACTGCTTTCCCTTTGTTTGCTTTAAAATGTTTTATATAAAATTACTTCATTAGTTAACATAATCCAACTGTAGCTTAGTAAAACATGATTAATTAATAGTTTCATTATGTTTTTAAGTAAAAATGGCTTAAGAACTGTTAGTTTATTTAACTATGTTTCATTGATGTAAATACAAGGAAAATGGCTGCAACCTGTTTACTTTTATTTTTTTATTTTTTTATATTTCCCACTTTCAAATCACAGTTTTACATTAAAATCACCTCATTAACATGAGGTGAAGCTTTTCTTACCTTGAGGAGCCTCATGAGGTGTTCTAAACTGCACCATTTCATTCAGGTTCTTTGATAAACTCTTGGGGGTTCCTTTTTGATGTAACACACAGGAAGAGAGGGGAATTATTTCAGTGATGCATCTTTTGATTCAAATATACTGTTTACTAGCCGTGATTTCCTGGAATTATAAAACTATTAAGGTCAGCTTTTATTTATTTAAAAACATCGTTAAAAGTGATCCTGTGTTAAATACAGGCAATTTTTCCTTTGTTAGAATTAAGCTGCTTAATTATTCTTTGTTTCTAAGTATTATAGTTAACATAAGTAGACCTTGGTACCTCTTTTATTCTTACTAAATAACACAGTTACAGCAAGCCAACATGTGCTGTATAACACCCGAAGTATGAGTGTGGGCTTGAGATATGATAAAATATACATTTTTAGGTAGTGCAAAGGCATATATTACTGTCCTTAGGCATGCATTTAGGTGCTTTAGAAGTAAATATCCATGTTACATAAGAATCTTAAGCTGAATGTTTTGCTGTGCTTACCAGTCTGAAGTAGTAACCCCCCCCCCCCCACATTGTGATATCATAGTAGTCTGCCGGAGATATAATTACTGATGTTATGTGAGGTGGAATCAGCTTTTGGGTGAGAGTAAGCAGCAGGGTCCCTGGACTTTCTTATATAAGATAGCAATGCTGCAAAGATTTGAACATTATGTTTTTTTTTAGTCTCTGTGAATTGTACATACTCAGTTGTTGAATAAATTTGCAGTTGTGGAAACTTCACAAGGGGAATATATTTGCATATAATTCTAGATACTATAGAAACTATGAATGATTCAAAGAACTTTAGAAGAAGTGACAGTCAAACTTTAGTGAAAGCAAGTGAGATCATGACTGGATTTGAAAAATACTTCACTTAGATAATAATAATAATTATATTATGATTAGTTCAGAGTTAGCCTCATAAAGGCAACTGTTACCTTAAGCAGCATATTTATTCTAACTATGATAATGCGAGCATGGTAAATACAGCTTCATAGCAGTGAATTTCTTTACTTTAATCTATACTTAATAGCTTAGATGCCTTTTATAACTTATGATCTGATGTTGTCAATCTTCATTCATTCTGGACGAATAGGACTTGGTTCCAATCCTCAGAACTGTCTCAGTCATTATACAGCTTGCGTCAGCCAAAAAACTCTCGAGCTAAGACTTTACCCATAATGCTCCTCTCTACATTACCCCATGATCTTGTCAGCTTGACACATCAGCCATTGCTCTCAGCTAACTCCTTAAAAATTTATATATTTTTAAGCTATATCCTATATCTATATGTGCTTGAATACTCTACCCTTTAACTTTGATTACCCTTGTTGTTAACTCCCTCTCCTGCCTTTCTTACCTCTTGTGGCATTTCTTAGTACCATCATTGGTACCTCTTTTCTTTCTCCCTTATACCTTTATGGTATTCTCCTCTACCATCGTTGGTAGACCTTCCATCTATCCTTAGTGTATGTGTGTGTGTGTGTGTGTGTGTGTGTGTGTGTGTGTGTGTGTGTGTGTGTGTGTGTGTGTGTTTGTGTGTGTGTGTATGTGTGTTGTTAGCACTTGTTTCCTTTCAATGCAAACATTAAAATGGCAGACAGACAAAAAGGCACTTCTGGCTTCAAACAGTGCCAAGACTGTGGGAAAAAAATGCCCAGTTCAGATGTGCATCTTTCCTGTGTTTATTTAGGAGCTCCACATCTAGACTTAAATTGCAACATTTGCCAGGCTTTTAGTCACCGGGCCTTGGTTGAGCATCAAAATAAACTCATTTTAAAGGGCTTATTGAAAACTTCTTTCAGTGAAACTTTGTCCAAGGTTGACTCTCCTCCAAAATCATACCTGTGTCTCCCACAGCACGGGTGGCCCAAAGACATAAGACATTTGGTTCTGACTACCTCATCAGAGCTGAAAGCAAAGGTACCAAAGCTATAAGGTTAAGAATCCTCGGCACCGACTGCTGCTACTATGGTCCCTTCAGCACCAGCATTGGCACCGGTATCTTTGGTTTCTGGCTCAGTGCCGACTTCTCCTACAGCACCTCTGGAAGCTTTACCCAGCCCCTCGGTGCTAAAACCAGAACCAGTTTTTCCCAGGTGAGGTATTCACCTTCCATAGACCCCTTTGTAGACCAGCTACCCAGCCCCTTTCTGGACCAACCAGAGTTTCCTTCAGGATTATCCATTCAGTCTTCCAGAAGTCTCTCTGAGGTGGACATCATCAGATTGGTGGATCAACTGTTGGTGGCCAGAGGTATTCCTGCCCCACCTCAGGCCCCTTTCCCATCTGGAGTCGGGAGTCTCTTCTCCAATGACTCCTGTACTATCTCCTCCTCTGACTTCCACCAGAGTTTTGGAGCACAGCACTTCAATTCCCCAGTGCCAGCTATTCCAGGGCTGTTAGGCATCCCTACACTGGCACTGGATTTTGCTCTGACTTCTTTGGTTCCCTCCTCAGAACCAATAGGTTCTCAGGGCCGTGACTCAGCTGCCAGTTTTGAGGGACTCGGATCGACTTCTGGTATTTATTTGAAGCTGACTTTGGCTCTTGGGACTTTGTCAGTTACGGGTTCTTCCCCAGCTCCTACTTCAGAGGGTGGACTCTCCTGAGCGGGGTGTGACCTTGGTGCCGACGTGGACTTTCTTGGTTCTGGGCTCCCATTCCTCTTTAGGGGGCCCTGCCTTCCAGATTATGGAGAGAGCCTTAGCCTCTGCAGGCTTTCAGCTGGTTCCTCCTGCATCAGAGTGTCATATTACTATAACTTCTTGTCCAGAGTTGACACCAATCTCCACAGCAGGACAGCAAGTACCGAAGCTTCAAGTTACCCCTGTACAGGGCCCCTCTTCTTCAGAGTCTTCCTCAGAGATTCCCACTGAGGAACCCCTCCTGTAAGAAGACATGCAAGAGGAAGGACCTAGGTTCTCCGAAAGAATCGCACTGAGGACACGGACTTTGATGAAGGGGAAGGTTCCCCCCATTCACCCCCCAAAGATGTGTCCTTTAGAGACATCCTAGAGATACTCAAGCAGAGGTATAACTGGAAGCCCCAAGAACTGACCTCAGAGGAATCCGTGTACTTGCAAGTGTTCGGTGCTCAACCATCTACTTCCTGGGTGACCACACTCACTGATGAACTTATTAAGCTGATCACGCAGCATTCTTGGAAGGATCCTGACTCCATAAAGCCTATTCCCTGGAGACCAGACAAATTCTATTCCCACCAGATGACCACCAATATTGGGCCAAGGGTTTAGCAGTAGATGCCATGGTGGTGGTGGCTGCCACCACAAAGGAACACTCGCTGATGATATTCCTGCTGTACATCCATTGAACAGGGAATCTAGGACAATGAACAGATTTGGAAAGAGGGTCTATACTTCATCAACCTTCGCACTTGGGTCCTTGAACTTTATGGTGCACTTTACTAGACTCCAGAGAGGTCAGATTAAGGAGTTATCAGAAACTCTTGCTGGAGCTGTGTTTAACGAGGTGCAGGATAAAGTCACTTCTCAGCTAGCCACCCTGGAGTCTATATCAAACTCATCCATTTGGCTCATTTAACATGCAGCCAAAGGCATGACAAAAGCAGCGGGTTCTGGCATTGCCATAAGGCGACATGCTTGGATGCACTCCTGTGAATTCACAGAGCTCTTCAAGTCTTCCTTCATCAATGCTCTTTTTGACAGATCATCTTTGTTCAGCCCCAAGGTGAAGTACACACTAGTCAGATATGAAAAGGATGGGAAGACCCTGTCTGCTGTGGGTATTCATTTTTCTACTCATCAGCAATCCTGTTCCTGAAATCAGAAGAGTGAAAAGATGTGGTTCAAAAAGTCCCAGGACCTTTTCAGGACACACATGGTGGCAGCTTACCTCAGGGCAGAGGGAGGAACTCAGATGAAAGATGCCAGCCATGAGGCAGAGGTGACCCATGGAGCCAGGCTTCAAGAGATTCCTTTCCTGGACAACCCTACCAGCGGTCCTGAATGGAAGCCTGATTGCTTACCTCTGGAAGCAGTTGGAGAAGATTCTTACTGCACTTGACAACCTGGTGACAAATAACCTCTGATATTTGGGTGCAGAGAATCATTACTAGAGGCTATCACATCTCTGTCATGCTTTTCCCAAGATCTTTGAGAAAAATCCCTGATGTTTCACCCAATCAGAGGCATTAAGCAGCCATAGAGGTTCAAAAGCTGCTAGAAAAAAAGAGTCGTACACGAAGTCCCACCAAACCAGTTAGGATCCAAGTTTTAGTCCAGGTTCTTTTTAGTGCCAAAGAAGATGGGGGACTGGAGGCCAATATTGGATGTCAGCCTTCTGAACAAGTTTGTTCAGCCGACAAAATTCTGGATGGTCACGGTTCAGTCTATTCTCCCCTTTCTAGGAGAAGATGATTGGATGTGCTCTATAGACCTTCAAGAAGCATATTATCACATAAAGATGGACAGACACTCAAGATGGTATTCCCGCTTTTGGTTAGGGAATAGTCACTGTCAGTTCAGAGTACTGCCCTTTGGCCTCACCACAGCCTCCAGAGTGTTCACCAAATGCATGGAAGCAGTCATGACTCATGTGAGACTACATGGATTCTAGGTGTTTCCTTATTTAAATGACTGGCTCCTCACTGCCCCTACCAGGCATCTACTGCTTCAAGCCACGGACTTCATCATACACTTGTTCAGTGCTCTAGGGATAACAGTCAACAAGAAAAAGTCACAGCTGTCTCCCACTCAGGATCTAGAATTCATAGGAGCCCGCCTCAACATGATTTTGTGTATAGCTTATCTAAATTTTCACAGGCTCCAAAAGATAAAGTCTGAAGTTCAGCTCATCTTAGTAAAGAAAAAAGTGCCTGCTCTACTTGTCCTTCAAGCCTTAGGATCTTTGGTGGTGACCATCACCCTAGATCCCTTGGCAAGATTTCACATGAGGATACTTTAATGTCTTCTTGCTTCTCAATGGTCCATTCTGTTTTGTCTGATGACTCACCAGATCTTAGTAACAGGCTGATGCAATAAGGGTCTGTCCTGGTGGATGCAATCAGAAAAAATTCTAATGGGTCGCCCTTTTGTTCCTTCTCAACCCAAGGCCATAGTGACCATGGACATCTCCCAGATGGGGGGTATTATCTGGGGAGAACGGTCCAGGGCACTTGGTTGCCACAACAGGCCAACTTGCACATCATTGTCCTGGAAATGAGAGAAGTGCTCCTAGTGTTGCAAGCCGTTCATTCGGGTCTATATTAAATCAGTGAATGCTTAAAATAGAGAACACTGATTTATCGACCCTGAAAACTTGAAATCCAGAAGACACAGAACAGCTATTTTTTTTCCAGGGAAAAAAATCTCTGTTCCACAAAAAAAAAAAAAAAAAAAAACCTTCAAAACACTAAAAGTGGGGGGCTTCACCCCCCCCACACCCCCTACTTAAATATACCAACTCCGAGATCACACCATAGAGGAGGAAATGGCAAAGTTCCGAAAACAGCCCAGCAATTTTTTTCCCTGGGAAAAAATCACTGTTCTGTGTCTTTGGGATTTCAAGCTTTTGCTTTTAAAGGGTCGATAAATCAGTGTTCGCTCTTTTAAGCATATACTGATTTAATATAGACCCGTTCAATCTGCTCTTCCTGTGGGAACAGTTGCTATTCAGTCAGTCAACATGTCAGTAGTATGGTACATCAACAAACAGGGTGGAACCAAATCCTACCCCCTTTGCCGGGTAGCTCTCAGAGTGTGACAATGGATGACATCTTCCAACCGCTTTCTTGTGGCAGTGCATATCCTGGAGAGTTCCAACATGATAGCGGACAAGTTGAGCAGACATTTTCTACTACCTCACAAGTGGTCTTTCAGTCCCAAAGTGGAAGGGGGAAATTTTTCACTGCTGGGGCCAACCTTGTTGCGATCTCTTTGCCTCACAATGAACAACAAGTGCAGAAGCTACTTTGCCCTAATTCACCATCAGGGGCAGTCCCCAAGAGACATGCATCTTCTCGATTGGCCCACAGGTCTTCTTTATGCCTTTCCCTCCTTTCCCCTCATACCTCTCTTCCTAAAGAAAGCCCAAAGGTTGCGAAGCAAAGTGATTCTCATTGCTCCCTTTTGGCCCAGACAAGTTTGGTTACCCTTTCTATGGCCTCACTTGATTCACCATCTGTGGATTCTGGACCCAATTCCAGACCTGCTGTCTCACCCACACAGATTGCTGCATCCTGATCTATGCACTCTGAAGCTCACAGCTTGGCTCCTCCAATTCTGTTAGTCGCCAGGCAGAATAATATTACTTCCCTCATACAAAAAATTATTTTGGCTTCCCATAGACCTTCCACCAGGAGGCTATATTCAAGTAAATGGAAGAGATTTTCAATTTGGACCTCTAAAAACAATATAGACCCCTTCTTGGCAATTGTTAAAAATGTTTTGGAATTTTTAGCCACCCTTTTTGACTAAAGCACTTATGCAGCCACCATTTGAGTTCAGTTAACAACCATTTCTAATTTTCACAGTGGGTTCAATGACCATTCTTCAATTTGTCATTGCATATGCAAGATTTTTCTTAAAGGTGCCTTATGGCTAAAAGCTCCATTCAAAGGTCCCTTAGCCCCCTGGGATCTAACCTTAGTTTTACAATCTTTAGTTCTTCCTCCCTTTGAACCAGTGGCTACTTGGCATCTCAAATTCTTTTCCTAGAAAACTATTTGTCTAGTAGCCGTCACTTCTGCCAGAAAAGTCTCTAAGATCTAGGCACTGTGTGCAAAACCCCTATATATCATTTTTCATAAGGACAGGGTCTCATTGAGAACTAACCCTTCCTTTCTTCCTAAGGTGGTCTCTGAATCTAATATTAATCAAACTATTGAGTTACCAGTTTTCTTCCCCAAGTTTTCCAACAAAGGTGAATATTGCTTGCATTTACTGGACGTTCATAAGCAACTACGTTTTTACTTTGACAGGACTAAAGAGTCCAGGAAATCAGATCAATTGTTTATTTCCTTTTCTGGCCCAAAGGTGGGAAAAACCATTTCTAAAGTTTCTTTATCTAGATGGCTGAAAGATTGTATTATTTTCATTTATGAGCATAACAACCGAAAGTTACCTGCAGCTGTAAGAGCGCATTCAACCAGATCAGTTGCCACATCAGCTGTTTTCCATTCAAAAGCTTCCACGTATGAAATATGCACAGCTCTGACTTGGGCTACACCTCACACCTTTATCACTTATTACAAACTGGACATGGTATCCAGGGGAAGAGCATCCTTTGGCTCTATGGCTCTCAGGAATATTCTTCCATATGGCCACCCAGGAAATAAAGTAGCTGGGGACTCTGTCCCATTTGTATAGAATGAACGAAGATTGACAACATCAGATAAAGAAGTTATGTACTCACCATAATGTCCCATCTGTATTCATTCTTGGCATCCCACCCACCTTCCCCCTCCTGTAGATTTGCTGGAGGATCGAACCCTTGTCCTGGGATTCCTTAGGGTTTTTACCTTGGACATTGCTTTTGCTTACATTTTCTGTGTTACTCTCTTGCTATGGTCTGCAAACTTGATCTGAGGTAATGTAGAGAGGGGCATTGTGGGTAGGTCTTGGCTAAAAAGTTTTTTGTCTGGCGTAAGCTGTATAATGGCTTAGCTGGTTCTGAAGATTGGAACAGAGTCCCATTCATCAAGAATGAACAAAGATCGACAACACAGATGAAATGTTATGGTGAGTACATAACTTTTTTTTTTATTCATTTATAATAGACTTTAATAACAACAAGGCTTATACTAGGAAAGAAATATAAATTGAACGGTTATAATATCTATAAAACTGTTTCCTTTTTGTGTACAGTAACCTGTTTCATCTAGCCAATATAATCTGTATTGATCACCAGAACTTATACACTCTAGTATACTTTCATGAAAAGAGATTTATTTATTATCTATGATACTTGGGATGTTTATAACTTAAATGCTTATTATTTATACTAGTTAAATCTGTTCAGATTATTTCTCAGATTATTTTAATTCAGTTATATAAGTCTCAGTTATAGAACATATTAGAGCTGCTAGATATGGTTATGATGGTTATGGAAGGCAGTCTTATAGATCCTAGTTTATCTCTTAGACTGAGAATTTTAATAATTCCATGTTTGATTTTGGAAATTCAAATTTTCTTTGATTATATGTTTTGCATCATCTTTTTAATTTTTTAGCTAGATAAGCCCAAATTTACAATAATAAACTTTATAAGTATAGCCAACGTCATTTCAATTATATTATACTTATCTGCAAATACTTACATGTTTTTATGTAATAGAAAGAGTTATGAAATTATAATATCAGCCATTGCTTACTATATTCCTAAATACTTTAGTACACATTTATGTCTCTAACTATAGCATCTCTAAATATCAACGATATGAGCAATCCAAGGAAAAGGTCAAATTTGCTAAGATACTTAAATGTTAATAAATCACAAGTTGTATTTTTACAGGAAACTCATTTTAAATCCATGGAAAAAATATTTGGAATCCTAATAACTGTTTGACATTAGCTCATTCCTCATATAAATCAAAGAGGAGGGGTGTCATGATTCTGTGGAAGAAAAATGCTGTTAATCTGCAAATTATTTACAAATATGAAGATCTAGAAGGATTATCAACCATTATTATTTTAAAGCTCAATAACAGAATTTGGACATTTGTTAACCTTTATTGGTTTCTGGGTTTAGGAGTAATAATGGCAAAATGTCATCTTAATCTCTTAAGGCAATCTTATATTGGGAGGAGACTTCAACTGTATTTTAGATAGCTTTGACACCACAAGCAATCATCTACTGAAACTCAACTCTACAGCAAAACTTTTAAAACATGTCTGGAATCCCTTAACCTATCTGATACTTACAGTTCCAAACGCAATATCTCATTATGTTTTTCTCATATAAATCACAGATTTAAAACACAAACAAGAATAGATAGGATTCTAGTTTCCAATGGCTTAAAATTAAAAATATCATCTTTATACTCCCATGTCCTCTTTCTGATCACAACTGTCTCACACTTAAGTTACAACTTGATTTTACTAAATGAATTTCCATAACTAGAATACCAGCCTATATAACTAAAATCAAAAACTTTAACATTGGCTTTTAAAAGAATTATAATTGTTTTTGAAAGTAAATCATACTATAATATAACAATGGTTTGGGATGCTCTAAAAGCCTACATCTGTAGTAAAACTGTCACCTGGTATAGAAATAAACTGAAAGATTGAGACTCTAAGAGATACAAAATTACAACTACAACTTTCAATAATTAAGTCTAGATCTACACACCTATTGTCAAATGACAACAAGAAAATAGATAACCTGAACAAAAAATACTTAGATATTTTAACACATAAAATTAATTTGGCATTAGAAAAATTTAAATTAAATACTTATGCCTCAGCCCCAAAACATATGCATAATCTTCAAAATTCAAAACCAAATTAGATCCGAACCAGACCAAGAACAAAATGATGTATCCAAAGGCTCAACAGGAACAAAAAATTCAAAATGACTTAAATAAAACTCTGTTTTAATGAAATGATAAAAAATTCCACATAAAGTGCTTTCGCCTGGAGGCATACCAGGCTTTTTCAAGATGAACCATGATTAAAAATTCAAGGCTTAAGTACTTTCTAGCCCAAATCATGTGACTAGAATAGCAACTAATAAAATATGCAAATCAGATGTTAAAGTGCCAACAGCAATTCATTCATTCAATGAAATTATTCAATGTCTAATAACCCAAAAAATTGTACTAAATAATGTAAAAACGTGTTTAAATTACAACTCATAATAAAGCATGTATGATTGTTATATAAAGCTACAAACAAGCTTAAAAAACTTAAAAACAGTCTTAAAAAAATTATTTTTATGTCTAAAAAAATCTATTAAGAACTATTGGTTTCTAAGACCTCTGTTAATCATAAGAAAAGTTAACCAAAGTTTGAAACATCCACTCAAAACAAAATGTTATCCAAAATAACTGGCAATGAACAACCCATCTAAAATTTTTTTTATAATGAACAAAATTATAACTTAGCCCTCCTCAGTTTCAAAACACTCATAATACTAATACTGTCATTTAAACCAGGAGGCTTAGTTGCGTTCAACTTGAGCTGCCACAACAGTTCCTTGTTTTCAAGCCGGGTTTCCCAATCACCCCCTCTACTGTCATGTAGGACTTGCTCTAGGATTAAAAATTTAAGTTGCATATTAGGGCATGTGCTAAGATGCTTAAAAAAAGCATTGTTTTCCTTTTTCTTAGAAACATCATAAAGATGCTCATATATCCTTCTCCTAAGGGTTCTCTCAGTTTTACCTACGTAAAAACTGGAGCATTGAGTATAAAAACCTAAACAGACAACTCCTTTTGTACCACAGTTGTAATGGTGTTCAGCCCTAAATTTAAACCTCCTAGAGGGAATGAAAAACGAACTGTCGTTATGCACATAAGGGCATTGCTTACATGAACCACACTTATACGTTCCAAGTTTCGAATAAACCCTTTTATTGTCCACACCAGGTCTGATCTCAAAGAGACCCTTGAGGTTCGTGTCCCTTTTCCTAATAAAATGGGGATGCTCCTTAACAATCTGTTTGAAATCATCATGTTGTACCAAAATTGGCCAATATTTTTTAATTGATTATTCAATTTTTAAGGAATCACCAGAAAAGGTATACACAAAACTCAACCTAAGTCAAATAATATTATGAATCTTTTACACAAAGGTTCCAACAAATCAGTTTCTGACGTAGGTGATATTCTTGAAGCTTTTCGATTTCATTACAACAAACATTACAGCTCTAATAATCTAACAAGTAATACTCTTGACACAGAACTATTTTCCCTTAATTTAGAGGTAATCCCTGAGAAACTTAAAGCAGATCTTGAGAAGCAAATATCTATAAATTAAGTTAAAGATAAAATTAAGAAGTTTAAACCTAATAAAGCCACTAGTACAGATGGCATTATTATAGAAATGTATAAACTATTTCCTTCAACTATAATATCTTTATTTCATAAACGTTTTATTGAAGTACAAACTCAAAATATCATTCCACCATACTGGAGATACTCATTGATCAACCCTATTCTCAAATCTGATGAAGACACATAGCTTTGTAGCTCCTATAGACCCATTCTCCTCAGAAATAATGATTAAAAAATCTTCATGTCCATATTTGTTGACAGATTGAAAGTTCCACTCTCAGAAATGATAATGATCAATCAGGATTTATTTACAAAAGAAACATCCATGATAATATTTAAAGAATTCTTACTTTTATTTCATTTTTAAATAAAGAGAATGAGGAAGATTTACTGGTTAGTTTAGCTATAGAAAAGGCCTTTGATTCTGTTAACTGGGATTATATTTTTGGAATATTGACCTCATTAGCATTTCCTTCTTTCATTTCTTTGCTAACAAATATTTACAAGAACGACTTAGTTTATGCCAAATTAGATTTTTTTCACTTCAAAAATATACCCATAACTAAAGGTACAAAACAAGGCTGCCTGCTATCTCCTATTCTATTTGCACTTGCCATTAAAGTTGTTGCCTTTTAGATACAAAATAGTTCTAAGATTATAGGAATTAATGTTTATAATCATTACAACTCTAAAGTAACACTTTTTGCTGATGACATTTTACTTACTTTATCTAACTCCCAATCAGTTTTATATGAGTTAGATTCCATAATGAATTATTGTTAAAGACTTTCTGGTCTTCATTTTCATAAACAGAACTCTAAGCATATCATACTTAATAGTAAGCTAAAAATTCAGACTAATAATCAAAACATCATTGGAGAACAAACAAGTTCCCTGAATTATTTGGGCATAATCCTGTGTAATAGTATAGAAAAAAACAATAGAAACTAATTATAAAAATATTATATCTTTAATAAATAAATATACAGATAAATGGAATAAAATTTTAATTTATTTCGAAGATAGATTACAGTTGATAAAAACAACTCTTTTGGAAAAGATTCTTTCTTTCTTCTGGAAATAAATTCATTAAAGATATAAATAAATTATTAATAAACTTCTTATGGTATCCTAATAGGAATATAATTGCTTATCTACATCATATTACAACATGCGATCGAGTTAGTATAAAGTTCCCAGACATTTACACTTACATCAGAGCACTGTTATTTAAGTATCTCATAATCTGGATTGACCCAAATTATAATTAAAATTGGAAATACTCACATCTTATAATATTTTTAAATGATAATACTTTGTTTACAAAATTCCCTTTAAGTAACCTTTCTAATAAATGTTGGCATTATCTTGCTGTATTATTCAGTATAATAGAACTAAACATACAAAGCTAAATTCCTTAAACCACATCTTCAGCAGTTTCAGGAAATTTGTCAATTCTAATTTAGATATGAAAATCTTGTTTCATTTACTAATACCTTTCATAATCACAAATAATTTTCCATATTACATTTCAACATTTGTAATATTCAGGAAGACAATAATTTTAATTTCAGGTAATGTATAAAAATCTAAACATATTGGACATT